>NW_009730774.1:51104-82667 GCF_000703405.1 Apaloderma vittatum
TGATGGGAGGAATTATAATTGTGTCTGGGGCCATATGAAAGCATTATACCATGCCTTGCTCCAGACTTTGCATGACTCATTTTCCTTCTGGTCAGGATTTTGTATTGAAGTGCAGACTGGCAGTTGTCTGGATCTTTCCTTGTGCCAAAACTGCTGGGAAGTTGGTTTTGTTTGTTTTTTTTCCAGTGCCACTGTGAGAAGTACCATCAATAGAATTTCTTTGCTATGGAGGGAGCATCAAGCAAGGCATCACACTGCGTGGGGCAGTAATTGCAACACTTGCTGCTGATTTATTGTCAGCAAGTTCTCTTGTGGAAAGAGCGCTTCCTCAGTTCCATCTGTAAAACTCCACTGGTTTCAGGAGGAATTATGGCTCCTTGCCACTTCTGAGGATCTGCCTCGGAGCACTTAGGTCTGTAGAAGCCTATTTGCTGCAGAGACCTGCCTTTAGACACCACACGACACGACTCTTCCCAAATTATACTGTAGTTTCCATCTGTAAAGCTGATATAACAGTTTTCCCCCTCCTTTGATTAGGAGGCTTTTTTTAAAAGCAGAACCACCAAGTGATCCACCTCTTTCCTCTCCTTTGAGCTCATCCCAGCTCCTCGTGGAGTCACTGGAGAAGCACCCACCCTTTTCAGATAGAGGTGCATTGGACTCTGGGACACTCTGAAGCGACAGATTCACCCGTGCATTGATGTTATCAGTGGGTGAAGCGGGTTGCAACACTGCAGAAACCTAAATTTTGTGGGAAGCAACAAAGTAAGCAGTTATGTCATAGAAAAAATGAGCCGACAGTTGTGTCAAGCACTTCCTGCTACAGTCTCCAAATCAGAGAGAAAAACCCATCAGCTACCTTGTGATCCCTGTCATTCGTGTCCATATGATGAGTTAAGCCACCGCACTCGCGTCAGCTGCATTCATTCACAGCTGTATGGGGCTTGCTGAATCCTCACGCGGTCTTTCCAGTGCATAATCTGGAAGGCTTTGTTATATGTCAAGCCTGCTTAAGTGTTCATGGACTTAAAATATTTGAAGGCTTCTGTCACACCCACAAAGCACTGGCAGAGCTCCCCTTCCCCAAACCTCTCCTAGGCTGCTCTGCGAGAGGCTTGACTTTTCAGCCACTGTGGATGTGAAGCAAGTGCTCTGGGGAGTCAGTGCTCAGCCCCGGTATGAGGTCTCCATTCACACTTGAGCACAGATTTTCCCAGACCCAGATACGTGGATACTCAGAACTTTTCAGTTTATACATACAAGGATAGGTACTTGAACAGAAAGCACCAGCTTTGCCCAAGATTTTAAAGCGTAATTGCATTTTATTTAGTAGCACAAAAATATATGAATCTACCAAAAAGAAGAAAAAAAAAACCCACTCAACACCAAAATATCTCTGTTTTCTGTCTCTGTTTCTTTACCACCATGGGCATTACTCAGAGTCCTGTACGCTGATCGGTTTTTCTTTGCAGTTCATCTTGGGACTTACGAGCCTTGCCGTCTTTTTCAGCTCTGCCTTTTGGCTGGTACTTCAGCTAAACCAGAACATGCATGCTGAAAAAGCATTTCCTTCTTCTGCCATGTCTTCTGTTCCAAACCTTGTGTATTTTGCTGCCCATGTGTTTCTGTATCCCAAAGACTGATATATCTTGGTTTATGTATTTGGTTTTGATAATTTCCTGCAAACAGCAGTTCTCTGCTCGAGAGCTGTGAGAGGTGACTCTTCCTGCTCCATCTTTCCTTCTTCTGACAGTAACTCCTGAAACACATAAGCCTCCTTCCATCAGTCCTTCGCTGTTTTCTGATGCAAGTTCATAAAACTGGAATTAAAATTCATCCTGCTGCAGTATGTGGTGGTTTCCCTCTCGACAGTTTTCAGAGTGCGAGCAGCAAGTGTGAAGGTGTTGAAAAGCAGCCTGCAGGGCTCTGTGTCAGCCGGAGCTCTCGAGCAGGAAAACACTGCTGTAGCGAGATCAAAAACCGATAGTAGCATGGTGGCTGGAGCAATGCTGCCTATTCTTTTTGTTCTGTTAGAGAACATGCTATTTTCTTGCTTCATTGCTTCATCTGTGGCACACTGGCAGTGGTGACTGTCATTACTATTATTAAGGGGTACCCTATCATGCTTTTCAGTGGAAAATTGGATTCTTGACAAAATTGTTTTGCCTAAAGTTTTGTCTTTGGTGGGACATTTTCACCTTTTTTTTCCTATTAAAAATCATTCAAAGAATATATTTTTTGCCTGAAACTTTTACGAAGTATTTTAGTGCAATGTTGTTAATTTTTATGGGACATGGGGACAGATGTGTTTATATTTTCTGTCTGTTTTTATGGCTCACTATTATAGCACCGCCTCTTGTGGTTCTTCAGAATACCGTTCAAATGCCAAAGAAGGAACAGAGGGCCAGTATCTATTTCACAATTTTATCAGGATAAATCCATGTTAGCGCCACTGAAAGCAAGGCACTTTCTTTGTATCTATGTCAGTCTATCCACAGGACTCCTTGACTGGCTGACCACTGCGGGCAGGGCTCCCCAGTGCAGACACAGCTTATATTGGCAGAATAATACTAATCTTTTGCCAATACACTTCAAACTAGTTTCCCATACTGCATAAACTATGTCTGGAAGAAAATGGGTTTCTGCTGACACTGCTTTTGTCAGGAGAAGAAAAATACCCAGCCTCTGACCGAGAGAGCCGTGTGAGCAGACACCACGCGTGCAGGATCTGGTCCCCGCTGCCACCCGGCTTGCCCCACAAAGGGGTTTTGGCTCTTGTTGCTCCCTTGTAGTGAAACCAGATAACACCACTTCCCACCCCCTGGATACCTGGGTCAAAATTATTACGGTGCAGGCAGATTCAGTGGGGAAAGCAAGTCCCCCTGGCAGGCTGTGATTTCCGTGTAAGTGGCTTGGTTCGTCGCCGTGACCTGCGAGCAGAATAATGGTCTGTCTTCTCGGTGATAAACCACAGAACCCTGGAGACACTCCTGGCACCTTCTGAAGTGCAATCTAAGGTGCATGTCAGCACTGATTAAATGGAGGCTTTAGAGAAGGTGGTTTGGGCCTTGATTATTTCAGAAGCACCAGTAGTCAGGGAACTGGATCACTTGAGCTGTCAGCTGGGTGATTTAGTGCAACTCCTATAGGGAATAATGAAGGTTGTGATAAACTGCCGTGTAAGAAGCCAGTAAATAACTTTTATGGTAGAACTGTATTTGGAAACACTGAATAACGGCACCTAGTGTCACAGATCTTATGGAAAGGTGCTTTCCCGAGTTATATATTCAAATGGACGTAGCGGACCTAAGCTGTTCTTTGGGAACTCATTTGAAATCGATAGAATGACTTCAGGGTTGATTTAAGAAAAGAAAACGCCATCAATAACGTTACATATTTATTGATAATGTGAACCAATTAACTCCTTTGGAGAGAAGGAGTAAATGTATTTATATTAATGCTGATTTATTACTTTATTACTTCTATAACACAAAACAAGGCTTCCAAACTCTAGCATCCACTGGTTTTTTACCTTGGCCTATTTATCAGTTCTTTTTGTCATGAAGCCCACACAAATGAGGAGAGACATTTATTATGTTCATTTTATTTCACAGTGCATAATTTAAATCTTGAAATACTGTTTCCGGGAAGAAATACACAGTTATTTTTTTACGCTTTTCTCTTGTTTTCTCTAGATTATTTTATGAACTGGTTGCATTTGGGTCTTTATTTTTATTGGTTTTAAATTCAGAAAACTCCCTAAATTAATGTCCAGTGGAAAATTAAATCTCATGTTCTAGCTGTAGACAGAATTAGATCAATAGATTCTTACTTAAAATTATACATGAGATTCCTTTTATGCTTTCATGTGTTGACCTTCTTTGCTACTCTAGCAAAATTTTCAGAGTTAATAACTGAAGTCGTCCTGAAATACTGTTTGGTTTGAGAGTGCTGTACCACAGATGCTGTACACCAGACAGGTGCTTGTATTGACAGTGTTTAGAATTTGGTTTGATGACACTCAGAATGTCCATACGCGTGGAGATAACGTCTCAGAAGTCTCTCTGCACAGTCGTACAGTTCTTTTCTCTGCTTCCCTGCAGTTTGGCCACTTGGGGAGCGTAGGAAGGTGACATTTTACTCTGTTGGGTCCTGTAGTGACTGTGACACATGCCTGTGACGTGCTGATGGATGATGGAGGACCAGGTGAGTGCTGAACCATCAGACCTGATCCTGTTCCAGTTACAGCTGGGGCCCAAGTTTGCTCTGACTTCAGAGAGCGGGCTTCCAGGCTCCTGTGCTCCCAGGCAGTGGGAGCTCTGGATGTTTGAGGAAGGAATAAGTGGCCGTGACCACTACCTGCTCTCTGTGGCATCCGTTTTGCCCAGCAGCTATGTAAATCATCTGCAGGCCTTGCTTTTCTGAGTCCTCGTTATTTGCTGGGCTGAATTTACCACCAGTGAAAGGTAAGGTCTGACGGCCTCACATACTGACATCCAGCCCACTCTTCAGCTCTCGGAGGCTTTGCTGCATACCTTGATGATCACCTGTACGGTGCTGAGCCTTTGCATTTTCTGATGAGTTTTTGCCTCCCTTTGCCGTGTCTGTGGCCAGGTGGAGCACTGTGGGATGTGCTCCCATGTAAATCTGGGGACACCAAGGGCATAATACCAGAAGCACAATTTAGGACAGGTCATACAGAAGTTTTATTAACTGTCATCATAGTGAGAGAACGTTTGGACAGCATCTCCCCCTCTGCTCCCCTGTTCTCTGCCAAGTGGTTGCAGAGACCCAGCCTATATACTGCTTCAGAAAAAAAACCCACAACAAACAGGTGAAGGAAACAATCGTTTCCATGCAAACAAAGCCATGTACCCATCCCTGGGAGGGATGGACTCCTGAAATAGCTCACTAGCTGCCAGAAGTCTAAGAATGAATCAAACAGTAAATAACATGACCATATGGAGAGATGGGTCTTGGTGGAGTTACAGGAGTGGTACATCCAGTATTATCTTCGCTCAGAAGCAGCGAGTTGGGAACAGTCACAGGCTGTTAGCTTTTAGTCAAAGGGCATGTTCTTTTAGTCCAGATAAACTCCTTAGCCAGACCCCTCAAATCTTAAATATTAATAATTTTAGCACCACAGAGGTAATGTGGGGTGAGCACTGTTTTTCTTAGGTTGCAATAACTCTGCAGTAAGTGTTAAAACTCCTTCATCCTACCCCCTGCAAAGCAGAGATTTTAAGACCAGAATTATGAGAAAAGTGACAGAAAACGTGAATAGCAGCAGGGAGCTGTTATGCCTTGTTAAGTGGCATAAGGAGAATCTGAGGGGTGCCAGGAGGGTGGAAAAACAGCTAGTGCAGTGCTTGTTCTCTGCCTTTTGAATTTCTGGAAGACAGCTGAAATTTGGGAACATGATGGTCAGCTCCGTGACCCCTCACTACAGCTCTGTGGTTTTGATTTACAAGCCCTAGGCAGTTGCAGACTGACTAGAGTCAGTTACTATAAACTATAGTCAGTAACTGTAAAACTGTTCTTTTCTGCAAGTAGACACTATCACTAGATGATGTCCTAGGTGAACTTTTGTTTAGGACCAGTCAGGGATTCTTTGATGAGCTTTTTTCTTTTGCTGTTTTTCCCCTCAGAAAAGTCCTAAATTTTGAAAATTGAAATGATTCATAAATGAAGTTCCTTTTCCACTACTCTTCTAACCCAGCCAAAGCATGGAACTGCTTTTTTGGAATGTGCGTGACAGAATGTTTTGACATTTTTAACTGAAATTTTCATATTTTTATTTCACTTGAAGTCACTTTCTACTTTGAAGTTTTAAGAAAATGGAGATCAGAAAATTTAAAGCAAAAACATTTAAAATAGAAATGACATACTGAAAATCAACGACAACAAAATACCCTGAGTGACTTCACCTGAACGTTTTGTTCAGCTTTCAGTTTGCAAAATTTTTTTTATTTGACTGCACCACTGGTGCAAAGCATTGAAAAAGCTGGATTCTTTGATTATTGCAGAGGTTCCTCCTGCCCTGCAGCAAGCATGTAAAATTGTGACGTAGCAAAGTCATCTCTGAGGAACAGGATTTAGACTGGGGCCCAGGGTGTATTCCCACACTCTTGACAACAGTCTTGCGCAGTAGCAAGTTTTTCCTGACTCTCTATTCCTGCCTCCCTTGAACTACTGGAAATAATTTTTTGGGATTAAATTAGCAAAAGGCTTTTCATAAGTACGTGGATGGACTCAGCTAGTAGCATATATAATGTATATAAGAATGTAAAAGAACAAGAGCAGATTAGGAATTGGCAATTACCCTCCTATCATTCTTCATCCATTCATTCGGCTTAGTCGATCCTTTCTAGGAACTGACTGTTTCCAGTCTCCTCTGCCTTGTCCTGCAGTAAGGCTGCTGCTGTCAGCGGAGCCAGCCCTATCCCTGACCAGCCATGTGTTCCTGAGATCCTTTCCCAACCCAAACCAGGACGCTGCCCCTTGTGGGGCAGGTTTCGCTTCTGCCTGGGCACAGCACTGCAGAGGGGCAGTGCCATGTCCTGGCAAAAAGAAGCGCTGCTCAAACCAGTGTGGGTGTACCTGCCAGTCCCAGAAAACCTGCACACAGGTAAAGTCATGCAGTTATCCACTGCTCTGGGTTATGCCGTCATTCTGTACCAAGATAAATTAGTGTACTCGGAAGCAATCAGAAGTAATTACTCTTTAGGAAACAATAGGTGTCACTCTGTGGCTTCTATCTGACAGCTCAAGAACTTGGCTTCCTGTGAAAAAGCCATACAGCTTAATCTTCTTGTGTCAGATCATATTTCCCTGTCTTCTCTTGGTAAATGTTTACACTGGTGCAGTAAAAGGGGCACTGCATGAGCTTGGCTAACAGGGGACTGTGTGTTTAGAGATAGTAACGGGATCCAGCATCTTTCAGCTATCGTTCTCAAGATGGATGCAAAGCAAGTTTGCAGGAACAGAATAGCCTCTCTGAAGGGGCTTGAGTAGTGCCATTCTTAGGAGTGAATCCTGGTTCTACGAAGTCAGTTCCTATTGTTAATGAGCTGATGCTGCGGCACAACAATGGTAGGAAATGAAATGATAACAAGGGAACACAGAAGTCTGGCTGTTCTTTTGCTCTCTGGATAAGTCGCTCAGTGACTTTCCTGCTGACTCATTTTAGGAGTGTAAATACGTGCACTGAACCCCGCTCTTGACATCCATACCGCGGCATTTTCATTCCCGTTACCTGCTTATCAATTTTAGGTGTTTCTTTAAAGTCTGAACCCTTCCTAAAGACTCCGTGGGCATCTTTGAAATCTCACAGAAATCTAAAGTGCTGTGTGAAAGTGGGCAGAGGACCTGGGGGTTCTTCCACCTCCTCCAGCAGGAGTGGACAAGCTTGCTTTGAACTTTCCCTGTCTGCAGTATTCCAGGAGGAACTAAAGGACTCATCTCAGTGCAGAGGAAGCCACAGTGTCAGACTGAGATCCTGGTGAGCCCCGTACTTGTAGTGATTACAGAGTGTGCCTCTTTCTTAGGTAGAGAAAGAGTCTAAATTTCAGATCTTGGCAAATGCTATCATCACTGATGCTGCCCTCAGAGGGTTGTTTCAGTCTTTTCGGTAGCTTGTGGGAAAGGAAGAGTAAGCAACAATAAAGGGATCTTGTGGTTAACTCAGTTAAGGAGTGCATAGGAAATCTGCATTCAGTTCCTGGCCTTGTTTTCGATGTGCTGTGTAACTGAATCCACAGTGTCTGGTCACCTCAGTTCTCCTTCCATTAGACACAACTGAGAATATTTTCATACCATTGGAAGGTGATTTTAAGGATATATTCACTGGTGAGAAATTGAAATACTCCATTTTATTGGGTGCTTGGAGGTAAAATAGAGATAGGCCAGTTAAATACAATTCTTTAATTGGGTGTTACTTTGTCTGTGAGAGTTAACAGGGAGACAAGACTTTTAGGGAGGGATGGTCTCTTTCATAAGACCAAACTTCAGTTGACCTTCCTTAGTCTTTTAAAACATACTGCAATTCTCAGTAAACTTTGTTATGTTTGATTTCTTCATCAGGAGGGTGGTATAACACTGGAACAAGTCATCCAAAGTGGCTGTGAAATTTCTGTCCTTATATATTTTCAAAAGGCCAAGCTATGGTTGACCCAATCTGGTGCTGGCAGTAGTCCTGCTTTGAATGGGAGGTTGGGCTGAGGATCTCAGAGGTCCCATCCAGCCAGTATTTCTGTGATTCTAATTAGCTTTGTCCTACACTGAAATACCAAAGTTATTTTTGAAAATATCTGTATCTTTGTGCAGTGGAAGCAAGCAAGATAGGTGTTTATTATCCTTTATTGCTAGCATTAAGTATGCTAACAAAGGCAAACTCTTGAACAGCATTGCTTCCTGTCTCTCTCAAAGCAAGATTAAGGATAGATATTAGAGTAGATATATTAACCACCTTTCAAATTAATTTTTATATTATATCCATTGGCTATCTGCATTGCATAATAATTTATTTGATAACACTGCACTTATGTAACTTCTGTATAACAGTAATACTAAAACAAAAAAATGGTCAAGTATTAATTGTATGAACATGTTGCAAAATACATCTTAAGTATGTCGGGGTCTTACGAGGATACTTGAGGCTGAAATATCTTCCCGATCTGCAGACTTTTCAAACTAACACCTATAAGCTCTACAGAGTTAATATCTGTTACTATTCCACTAATGAGAAGTATTTTCTCTTTCTTATGTTAAAGATGAATCATTATTCGCTTCTTTCTGTCTTTTGTTCAACGTCCAAATAGTCCTATCTATCTCTGCAATAGGAACCAGTGGAACTTAATTAGTTCTCACAAAACTCAGAGTGACTTGTGTATGTGCTCCTCTAGCTCTTAATGCTAAAATCTCTCACATAAAGAACAAGAACTGTAGTGTAGTAAAACATGAGGTTCTCATTTTATGCGTTTATGTTTCCTTCTTGTTACTATTTCACAAATATGAACTGATATAAAAAGAGTGTGCCTGCATATTTACAAGGATGCACAACATAATGAATCCTGCATGGTTCTATTAATAGGCTTTTAAATCTTAGTTTTGTCTGTGAAGGAAAAGTGTTGCATTTGTGTCTGTCATTTTGTCCTGATGCATATATGAAAAAGATAGGAATGGCATATGCCAGGAATTAGGCAAATGAAAGATACAGAAAGTCAAGGCACTGAGTGGGTGTTTGTTGGTCTTGGCTTATTCCTTCTGTCATCTTACAACAGCTAGTTTAATTCCATATCAAATACCTAAATTCTCCATTCCTGCAATCTTTGTCCTGAAAAAAACCCCAAAAGTAATAAATATAGTAAACAATAGTTATTTTTCTTTTCATAATTTACATGTTCCTTTTAAGCACAAAGGTCTGGCTTGTTAATCTGCATGTGTGTATGTTGGGAGAAGGTGGAAGGAACCTCCCATCGCCGGCTATCCCTGCTGGGTACGGACCGGGTGCTGCAGCCTGCCCTCGAGTTGTGGCCTCCAGAGGGTGGGAGGGAAGGGAAGGGAAGGGAAGGGAAGCAGTGACAGCACCATTTTGGCTGATGCTTCGGGAGCTCCGTAGCTGGCTAATTCAGCTGCCATAGCAGGAGCTTGAGCACTGTGTCTCCCAAGTGGAACTGGAGTTGATTTGTTTCATCTGTGCTTGGTGCTGGTGTTGCACTGCTCTCGAGGCCCTGCCACCTCCTTTTCCCTCAGCCACAGGAACCCACAAAATGCAGGGAAAGGTGAATGCTCTGCTGTCCTGCAAAGTACCTAAAGCAGAGTGAGTTTTCTGGGTATGTGGATCTATCTCCCAGGAAGGAGATGCAACCATGAGAAAGGTCTGTTACAGGGCTGACCTGAGATTCAAGGGCACGTGTCAGCTGTGCCACAAGTCAGGACAAGGACACACCGTGGCTGGACTCTGAGACGCAGTGGTCTCCATCTCGTCCAGCCAACTATTACTGCAGGACTGATGAGGACACCATTTGCCTAAAAGGCAAAAGACCAAACAGATGGTACCAAATCACAGTAAGCTCCATTCTTTTACCATGGATTTTTTAATTTTATTTTTATTTTTAAAGGTGATTTCCATAGATTGATCCCCGTTCCAAGAGGTAAACAGCAGTGGCGGGTGCTGTGCCTGCCGGGGCTTCTGTGATTCTATGACTGGCTCTGGAATGACATCTGAACACCAAAACCCCCATCACTCTTTCTGTTCTGTAGGCGTCCTTGCACTGTGCTTTTTGCCATTACATGCACAGAGCATGGCTTCAGCAGCGCAGCCAACAGCTGTCTTGTGTCATTCGCTGTCGTTGCCTGCCCGGGCAGGGAGTAGTGCAGCTTGTTCCGGCAGGGAATGGCTGTCTAAGTGTGTACCCTGCTCCGTGTTTATGTTGGAAAAGGAAAGATCAAAGCGTGTGCTTGGAGTTAAAAATGGAGACGTTGTGATTAGGAGCCTCGTCTCATTCCCAGTCACACGCGTATGTCCGTGTGCTGGCACAGACGTGCCCCTGCCCCTCGTCACCGCTGGGACTGGAGCCCCGCGCAGGAGATGCTCGCTGTTCCCAGGAACGGCCATCAGAGGTCAGGGCTGCCTTTGGAGGGAGGTGGACTTGAGTTCAGCTGTGACTAAATAGTTGTCTGCAATGAGGAGAGACGCAAGACCAGGTGATGACAGAGGCTCTGTTGGGTCAGAACAAAGCCCCGTCCAGCCTGGTGTCCTGTCTCAGAGAGCCCAGTACTGGAAACAGGAAAAGAGCATAAAATGGGGCACTGAGACAAGAGGCCTTTTTCTGGTATGTCTTTCCAGCTTCCGGTGCTCAGTATGGAGGTACTTAGAATTCCTGAGCTCCAGGCTGTATCTGAACTGTATGTAGTGGCTCTTGGTGCATTGCCATGAATTTATCTGATTTTTTTGGAGCCCACTTATTCGTTTGGATGCTGTATCAGTGACTTCCACATTCAACTACCCACTGTGTAAAAGGTGTTTCCTTTTTGTTACAAGGGGCAAAGAGCAATTATTCCCTGTTTGCTTTCTCCATCCCACTCCATGCAAAATGCCTCAATCGCATCCAATTTCAGCTGTCTGCTTGTCAAAGAAATGAGTCCGTTTCTACGAAGTCTCTCCAGCTATAGAAGCCGTTTGGTACCTCTGATGTTCTTGCCACTTCTCTTCTCTCTGCTATGCCTTTCAGAGATGGCATGACCAGAACTGCTGCAGTACTCAAGACATGGGTGTACCAGGGAT
This sequence comes from Apaloderma vittatum, assembly GCF_000703405.1. NCBI lineage: Eukaryota > Metazoa > Chordata > Aves > Trogoniformes > Trogonidae > Apaloderma > Apaloderma vittatum. The sequence continues at coordinate 62,392 of NW_009730774.1, forward strand.
TGACAAAACTGCAGAACGATGTTTTCCATTTTGTTGTCTCTTCTCTTCCCATTTGTCCTTAGCATTGCATGAGAATTAACAAGCAGCTCTATTGTTAGAAGAGCCTACAGGGAGAGCCTCGCAGGCTCCTCCTGGAGGAAGGATGCAGATAACAGGACATGATTTATCTGTTTAATTTATGTTGGACTGTTTGATTTTGCAAAATTCACTTCCTCCCTGAATAAAGATGTCACATGAAATTTTCAGTGGAAAGGTGCAAGGAGAGAGTGAGAGATTAGTGTTCATAGCAGTGCAACGCTGTGCTCTTTGATCCTTCTTCATGCTTGCTGTTCTGCTCCACCGTGTATCTTGCCTACAGGACAAAGTTTGGGGGCAAGACTGGGGAGACTGCCTTATCCAGAAACTGCCAGCCAGACTGTTTCCCTTGGATCAGGCCCTATCTCAGCAGTTATGCCTTTGGCTTTTCACATGCAAAAGAAGCACTTTATTAAAAGAAACAAGATACTTCCCAGAGTCTGACAGCTTGCATTTTGAACTATCACCCCTAACAAGGGACCTTAAAACTGACCCCAAAACGTTAATTTAACCATTACAATTCCATTAGTCTAATTTGTCATGAAACATCTTTAACTAATTACCTGCATTTGTAAGTTAGTCCACATGTCATAAGATAAGAAGTCAAGCATAGTCATAGGTCACTGCTCTGGGCTGCCATCACATAACACAGACCCTAGATGAAAGGGAATTCAGAGTTGATAGGAGGAATCTAAATGACAGCTACTCAGTCAGTGCAAGGCAGCGCTGGCTGTAATGTAAAAATTGGACTATTGTTTTAGAAGTGGTGTTTTGGAAAAGATGGGGCATGCCCTCATTAGCAGAATAAGGTCTAGGCAGACTGAGCATAATGCATTCCCCATAAGCATTTGTCTTGAAGGTGGTAATTTGATAAATACAGGTCCCCACTAAAACCATTTGCTAAATTTGGCAGACAAGAGTATCAAACATTTATGACTGGATTTAGAACTGTCCCTTTTCAAAGAAACCTGATTATCTCCTGAATGTTACTTAAAAAAGCTCCTTTGGGAACTGCTGTTGGTTTCCTCAAATGACAAATGTTGAAACAGAGGGAAAGACCAATTAAGAGTCTGATTAAAGGTTGCTCAAGCCTTTCACTGAGTAGACTGTTTGGATTCGGCTCCTTATTACTTGTTGGAAATTTGCCCATGAATTTATAGTGGGAGCTGCAACGTGCTGCGTGCCGCAAACACCTCTCTCTCTTAGATTTAGGCAACTGTAAACTTCCCTTCATTTCTCCTGTTCCGGTGCCTGTGACATTCCCCTAGAGACTAGATGAGAAGGATATGGTATTTGATTAATGCAGGATGAAGCATTCAGAAAATTTCCTCATTCTTTTTATGTTTCCTTCTTCGCTGAGAGAGGGGGTGTAGAGGGAAGTGCCTGAGAGCGATCCCCCCCATCGATATACAGAGTGGCATCATCACACTTTTGGCTGCAGGTGCTGGGTGTGAGAGGTAAGCAAATCCCTGCTTCCCCCCAGCCCTTTGTCCCTTAGCTCATCCTTACAGACAGCAAACACAATTGAATTCTTCACTTCAATCACTCATTTGATCAATACAAAGGGCCAGCAACGACACAGCTATACTGGTCGGGCCAGCCCTACCTTTGTACTCCTTAAGTAAGGGCTCTGTCCAAGCCATAAATCACATCAACTCTAAATTATAGAGGCTGCCAACACATCAGAAGGATGGAGAGGGAGCTCCCTGTGATCACAGCAGGGAGGGGAGGATAAGGAAGGCACTGACCAAGCTGTCTTTTCTGTGCTTGAGAGCTTTATTCAGACAGCAAGGAAGGGTGAGTGCCTGGGAGTCTCTGTGCTCCTCTTGCAGGCATAAGCCTGCTTCAGTGGCTCAGCAGCGTTCTGGTGTTACCTGCTGTCCTCAGGAAAAGCTGAAATCCTCTTTCCACAGGCCATAGAGCAGTCACTGAGATTAGGAGAAAACTCCCCTTGGTCGTGTATTACTGCAGACTTTATACCTACACATACTTTTTTTTTTTTTTTAATCCCTGTGAAGATAGAGGCCTCGTTGATTTGTATCTTCCCTTCATCATCAGGCAGCACGAGGAGTGCTCTGTCCTCTGTGAGGGGGAGCCGCAGCATCGCCTGGCTGCCCCCAGCTCCTGCCACACAGCAGCAACAGTCCCGCGCTAGCCCACGGCTTGGTGGCGTGAGCACCGTGGCAATTCTTTCTTTCCTATGTGGAAGTTCTCCCATTATTTTCTACAGATATCCCTCCAAAACCTTAAAGAGAAACGAATCTTCAGGTCTTCAAATCTTTAACCCGTCTGCAGTGGGCATAAGATACCTGCCAGCCTGCAATGAAAACTCACAGACAATCCATCCTTTCGATCTCTTGCTTTTATCCTAAGCTGATAAGGGAGGCCCTCCTGTGCTTGTCAGCTTTGCATTCTTGGTGTGTGCAGCATAGCTGGGTATTGCAGATTAAAGGTGAAGAGTTGAACAGGGAAAAAAAGCAGGAGCAAAGCAGCTGTTTAATGAGATAGAGGGGCTTTCCTCTTGAAAACTGCTTATCCATATCCTGTCGGCTGGTAATTGCAGAGTATTTTCTTTATGGAGCGTGTTAGCACTGCTTTCTCAGTTTAATATATTTTACCCCTCTGCAGGATTATCTTTTCATCTTGGTAGCATTAAATCATTCTGTATGAAATTCTAAGTGACCCACAACATCACTGCTGCTTAGTTCCGACTTGTGCATCTTTTGTCTTATAGTTACAAGAAAGTTCAAGTGTGCTTAGGAATCAAAGTTTAGATGTTCTCAGTCTATACCTAAATTTGAGACCTTTCAGTTCCAGGTTTGGAGACTCCCCTCCACCAAAGTCTTTCTCAAGCTGTAACAAGAACCTCTAAAGTTTCAAAACAAGATGTTAGAACCGAACCTTGGAAAGATGAACTTCGTGGCAGCTGTTTCGGCTTACTCATGTCACTGGTTGTCTTTCCTTCTGCTAGTTATTTTCATTTTTGCAAACTCCTCCCTATGCTTTGTTCTGCTTTTCAGATAGATCCTTCACCTCCTGGAGCCCCTAAGAGTCTCAGGTGGGAGAGCTTCACCCCTAGACCATGTGCCTCCATCGACAGTGTCATTTGCTGGGACTCACCTCCAGAAACAGACTTAAGAATCCATCATTACAAAAGCTGCATAAGCTTATGGGGGCCAGAGCAGCTAAGAAAGATCACGGGAAAATGTCTGATATATCTGTGCTGCCACTGTACATACCACTGCCTTTGCTGGTCTCTGGAGAGGTGCTGGGAGAGCACAACAGTTGCTGACAGAGAAAGTTACGAGAAGAGGAAGGATGCGTCTATCGGGAAGAGATGCACTCATGACTCTGGCTTGGTGTGATAAACAGCACATGCTGCTCAGAGATCTGGCTGTGGACAGGCCAGTCCCCTGATCTCTCTCCAGCTTGCTCCTGGAGATCCTCCTGCTATGGTTGATGTGAACAAGCCCGGCTTTTTATATCACCTCCACACAACTGGAATCGACTGGATTGCAAATTACGTTAGAAACAAGAACATTTCACTCTTGGGAAAAGAGTGGTCTGAGATGTTTCATACTCCAAAAGTTTCTGATCTCTTCTGTACACATAATGTTTATATATGTATACATGATAACAGGGGAGTTGGAGAAATGGTGAGATCCTGGGTTGAGATAGAAGGGGTTTGCCATGAGGTGGGGGCTTCTAAAATCACAGAGGTTTGGAGACATAGTGTGAAGAGGATGGAGGCCCTGCGTTGAATATTGCCACAGTCTGGAGCAGGAAATCATACTGGGACAGAAGAGAGAGAACCTGCCTCACAAGGGATTGAAGGAATTTATTCTGGGGACTTGGAAGATTGAAGTAACTTAGTTCACATGACAGTCCCTTCCCCATCCCATGCACGTGACTTCATGTAGCAATCGTTTTTGCTGATGGAAATGTGGTGTCTCTATTTTCTGCCTCATCTTCATCTCCTTGTCTTTTTCTTGTCCATACAGTATCATATACCCTATGGCATCGTGTAATTAAAATACATGATTATGCAGATGCAAATGGATCCCTAAGGAAATCTAGCACATGGACATAACACTACAGGCAAGTTCTAATTGATTAAGGAGCTATAAAGAAGTTTCTTCCTTTTTTTAAAATTAAAAACATTTAAACTTTTGTCTTCTTCTTTTTAAATGCTAACAGCTTAACATATTCCTCTCCAGGTAGAATCTGAAATGAAAGAGAGGGAGCACAGGCTTAACATGGAGTACTTTATGGAAGCGTAGGCTGTAGCTTTCTGGGTTTAGAAAAATCTGAACAGTGCATAATCTTTCCTCCCATTTGCAACACCCCTCCCCCTTGCATGCAGAGTGCAAGCCCTGTATGCATTTGGCTTCCAGATCTGTGGCTCTCACCCTTCTTTTTATAAGCTGTGAATTTTCTCCCTTTCAAAGCACAGATTCTACCCCCTCTCCCATGCCCCCAGGAAAGTCTTTGCCCTACAAGTGCCCTGGGTTTTTACGTAATATGGAACCCCCTTGCTTTTTACTATTTCTTTCCGTACTGCTACCTCCAGTTCACGATTTCTGTTCTTCTGTGGCCTCTGCTAGTGCAGAGCGTGGCCTGAATAGTGGTTTTCTCTGCAGTTCCAGTGCCTTTGTGTACAGACTGTAGCCTTCATGCTAGCACTGTTTCTTGTTATGCAGTAGAGGTACCACTTAGTTTCTCCTCTCCAGCATCAGCTTGATTTTATTATTATAACCAGCAAGTGGTGCCAACACTGTTCATGTTTCCTTGTCCCAAGACTTCATGGATACATTCAATGACCACGTTAACTGCTCTGTATTCTCCGTAGCACCTTTGTGACGGTATTGCCTTTCCAAGCCACACTTGATCTTGCAAGACTTCACACCAGCCAATCCAACCTCATTTGGCTCATTTCACAAAAGTGTAGAGTTCCAAGAGGAACACTCAGCAAGAATGTTTTCCCTTGATATCAGTGGATCGAGAAATTCTTCTTTTCTTATCTACAAGGCGTCTTATTGCACTCCATTGCTAACAGCAGTGAGGGACAGATAGTACTTACAGCATATAATAATTTTTAATGGAAATAAGAAATAAAATGAGGAATCTACCACAAAGCTGTCTGCATTTTCTGTCTGAAGGTACAAATCAGTTTGAGCTGCCCTAGCACTTGTGCTGCTGATTAAAGAACAGCATGTTATCTAAAGAGCAATATATAGTCTTCTCTAAGAGTAATCTTGCAGTAAAGCAGGAGATACTGTGTTTGTGGAGAGACCAGGGATTAGCTGGGGCCTGAAGCAGAGATACCATTCCTTGGAGCAGCGTCAAGAACTCTGGCAGACCGTAGCAGAACTTTTCTGCTTCCTTATGTGTTGAAAAGCAACTGATTTCTACTCATTAGACGCTAATCAAGGTCACCCCTTCATTGCTGAATGCTCTGCATTCACTACACTGTTGGCAGGAGGGCTCGCTCTGCTCCTGTGTGTTCAGAAAAAAAAAAAATAAAAGGAGAAGAAGTGCTTTGGCCAACCATCTGTTAGAGCACAGGCCGTGGACACAGTGCAGATAAAAATGCCTGGATGCATTCTGCAGGTGTGCCCTGTGACCCACCTTTCCACGGAGGAATTCACTGGGAAAATAGATTGCACTAGACTGTTCCTGCAACTGCAGTTAATCATGCCTTTTCTGTATTAATGCTACAGGATTAACACAAACATTGCTCCTATTTTCAGGCTTATCAAAGGCAGCAGCACATCTCTCTAATCTCCTATTTCCCTGCTCTCTTTAAAGTGTTTAAATGAATGGAGCACTGATGAGCAGGGATGTGGTGCCAGCAGGGATGGTGTCATTTAATGCCTCGCTATTTATGCCATTTAATGCCTGTGTGGCTTTATGTGTCCTGGGTGACTTGCTAACCATCTGGCACCCTCCGCCCTTTCACAGGACAGAGAGAGGTGTAGACAGCACCTTCATCTGTCTGCAGTCCAGAGAGTGACCAGCAGCAACAAAACAGTGCATTCTGTTGCGCCTGTTCCTACAGAGCCCACACCTGCTGTCGCTGAAGGATGAAGTTGGAGGCCGTGGTTTGGTGACCCTTTATACCAAGCAGTTTGGATCTCAATGAGCCGGGGCCATGCACCTATATTTATATTGAACTGGTTGGCTCATGCAACCTGAATTTTTCTTCCAGCTGTGAAAAGCAAAACAATATCCGATCTGCCCTAGCACCTGTTTGTTCACAGTTAACTTGTCATCAGCAGAATCATGTATGTCACATCAGCTCCTTGTCCTAAGAGTCCTACAGCTGGATTTACTGTACCAGTGAATCACAGCCTAAATTTTTAGCTTTATTACTTTACTGAATCACAAATACTTGGGTTGTGTCCTCCAGTCTACTAGGAAGTGGGCTGAGATCCACCCTACTGCTTTCACACCGCTGTCAGCTGGCATTAACTTTCAGTCATTTTCTCCTTTGAGGCCAGATTGAAATCAGTGACCTAGAAGTAAAATACTCCGTATTTTGTTAGCAAGCAGTCCCTGGAGTTGTGCAGTCTAAATTGGGATGTTTTCTCGGCAGGCTCTTTTGTATATCTTCCTGTGGCAATTGTAATTACCAGTCTTTTTGGCAGCAGAATTTATTTTTCCACTCTCTCTTTATGTATTTCTGCTCAGATCACAGCAAATTAAGGACTTTCCTTAGGTTGTGGAGAGGTCATGATACCCTGCTGTAAAGCATTAGTTTTCTATGATGACGTTCTCAGTGATTATATTATGAATTCACTGATATTTCTGCAAGGAGGGCAGCATCTGATTTTGACATTTACTGCACTGCCTGTTAGCAATACAGCTGTGAGATCTGACCCTGAAAACGCTCACGTTTGTGAGAGTATTTGCAGAAGTGAGGACTAGTCACGAGTAGAAGCATTTTCACAGTCAGCCTTCAACAGGAATACGTGGGATCACTTGTGGGCAGTGTTGATAAGTCTGTGGAGAGGTGCCGGCTGCCCTTTTCAGTGCTATCGCTGAGGGTTCATGTTATTCAGCATTTTTAAAAAAAGTGCCCTCCCACAGCTCACACTATAGCTTTAACACAGACGATTAATATGAACAAATTATATCTCTGTGTTGGTTTATTTGTTGTTGTTGTTCGGATTCAAGGTCGGATCCAGTTGATCACTCTGTGGCAGTATCTAATGAATTACCAGCATCCCAGCCAGGACACAGGTTGAGATTAGAAGCAGCAAGTGGAAATGCAGTGGAAGAAAGAGCAAGGTAATGCAACATGAGAGTGGAATAGAACTCAATCTGTGTAGTATGGAATTGTCATTCTGTGCCACTGTTCAGCATAAATGGACTAATCTTCAGTTTGAAAATGAGGAGAGCTTGACTGTTAAAGAATAGGTCATTTGGCTTCTGGCAGCAGCAGAAGATGCTGTAGTATTAGCTGTAAGAACTTGTGCATTCTTGGTAAGGAGATAAAAATGATTAAATTGCACTACTTGCTTCTCTGTCTTCTAAAGTAATTCATATTTGGACCCAGATTCATCTAAGCATTTGCATAATTCCTCAGGCCATTCCTATTCAGCCATGCGTTTCAGCTTGTGCTTAAACTTAAGCAAGTGCTGAAGTTCTTTTCAATTCCTGGGGCTTCAGCCTTGCTGAACAAAGTCAAGGCCATTAGTTTATTAAGTTTCAGTAGATTTTTATGCTGTAGCAAATGGAAGTTTGCTGTATTTGTTGTATTACGGGCTGAATATTCTTTAATGACTCGGAAAGGTTAAGGGTGAAGATCTCGGGGCCTTGGAGAGAATCATTTTCAATGGAGTCCTCTGTTGGAAATCCAAAAGCCAGAGAACTGGGGTCATGTCTCCCAAGAGTTTCATGGATTCTGCAAAACTGGCAGTCACACTGACTGCCTCCCTTCCGCTGGGTTCTTCCTCAAAAGAAATGAACGGAGCCAAGGGGACGGTTTTGTTGGGCTCTTTGGGACATGAAGCTCTTCAGGCCAAACTCTGTTCCAAATTACGTTTTATTATTCCAGAGGAACTTCTTAACTTTGGTGGGGCTGTGCCAGGTGGTAGCCATTGTTGACGCGAATTGTAGTTTTAAAAAAGATCTTTGAAAAATTGCAATATTACCATATGTGTTTCTAGCCAAACTTGGGAGGGAGGGATGGAAAAGAACCTTGATAGGCTGAGTTATTTGTTTTGTGAGGATGGATGGAAAGTTCAAAACATATTGCTTGGCATTATCAAGCTGTTGTGTGTCAGTTCAATTTAGCATCAGAATATGTCAGCCAATACAGTTTCACTGCTTCATGAAGACATGTGGGGAAACTGGAAAAGTTTTAATTGTGATTGACCCCGATCTAAAATGATGGTTATGGCTTTTAAAAGAAAATACAATAAAACAATTGCCATTTTTTTCCTTTGGAAAAAAATAATTTTCCAGCATTTGGTAGGAAACCCTCTACAGAATAGGTTTATGGCCTGAGGTCTTGTTCGCAGTGAAACTGGTGGGAATTTTGCTGTTGACTTTCATGTAGCCAGAATTTTATTGAGGTTTCCTTTGCAGCAGGAGGGATTGTGTGGCTCTTTATCTGGAGGTATTAATGTAACTTCAAAGCCTCTTGGCCCACTTTAGAAATAAAAAATGTTCTTATATATCTCATTGATTTGTTGGAGGTCTTACTCCATTGAACGCAACGTGGCTTTTGTCTCAATCCCAGAGAACCACAAGGAGCTTAATCTATATTTGTTAAAATGGACACCAGTAACGTGTTCTTTTAACACACCAGTAGCAGAAGAAAAGGAAAATGTCTGGGTTTGTGCTCTATTTTCCTGGGCTGTCTTCACAGCATTGCTTTAAAATGTCTGTTCTGTGCAGGGGAATCATTGCAGGTTCCAGCTGCAGGCAGGATCATACCTGTGTTTTAATGTCATGCTGTGTATCATACTGTCTCTGTTTGCCAGGTTCCAGTGCATGAGATGATTCACCTGCTGCAGAGTTTTCCTGGCTGTATAGCAGATTTTATTAACCCCCAGAGAGGCCTATCTGGAAGCTGTTTTTTCATCACAAATTGGGATCCCACTGTTGACAGTCTTTTATGAGCAAGGACCGGTTCATTCCATGGTTGGGTGACTGGAGTCCTTTGTTACCTCTTCTTTACCTGGGACAAGGTGCCAAGATATATATAACTCTTTCTAAGGAAAAAGGAGTATTCAGTGGGCAATTTTTATTAGGTACACATAAATGGAAATTTGCTAAAATTCGTTTGAATTGTTTTTAATAAGCAACATTAAATGATAGTACAGTTGGTTCTGGACTTAACTCTTTGTCCTTGGATTTAGGGCTGTCTCAGAGCAATTCTCCAGTTTTGTACTTCTGCCTACTTTACTGGCGGGTTCCACTGCACTGAGGACAGTACTGGTAGGCAGAAAAAGCAGAACCTTCTGTGGAAGAAGTGGTTCCTAGGAGGGGCCTGAGAGTGGATTACAAAAGCACCGTGTTCCCAAAGAAGGGCCAAATTTTTCAGAAGGGCTGAACAACAAGCACTCCTGCTGTGACAGATGGTTGAGGATTTCAAAAGATCTTGCCATTAAAGCTGGCTGGAGATTGTCTATTCTCTTGTTTTTGACAGGAACTTGGGTCTTCTGTTAAAAATAATAATAGTGCAGAATGGGCAGATTTCCTTTCAGCATTCTATTTTTATGTGAGACTTTTAATTGTTTTGGTCAGGGAAACTCTCTTTCCTGTAACACATGTGTTTAAAACTCACTGTGCTGGAGAGCCATGGGATAGATGCTTCCGAAAATCTGCTCACCTGTCTGGTCCCTCAGTGGCATGAAGCTTTTCTGAAGCTCTAGCCCAATGCAGGCAGGCTGGCTGTGGTGTGGAGGACAGAGCACTCGAGTGTGCTGCTTCCATTCTGGTTTTCTTGGGTGAGTTTCTATTTTGGTTTTCCAGAGTGAGTTAAACTTGGAGATAGTTCATTTGGGATCCTAAGCATGTGATCCTCAGTGCATGAATGCCTTCACTTGTGGTTGTTCACATTCAGGATTGCGAGTGAGAGTCAAGCTGTGTTTGTCTGTAGTGGTGGGCACTCAGAAAGTGGGATCTTGGGACTGGAGGCTGTTTTTCAAAATGTGTGGGTTTACATTTCCATGGTTTAACTCTCCCATCTATAAACTAGAGGTAATTTTTCATCATCAGTGGAGGACTTACAGAGTTCAGTGTTTATGCAGGCAACTTTGGAGAAGCAGAGATACAAAAAATCCTTCTCTTCTATCTGAGTGTCTCAGAGCTCTTTTAAACTGTTAATTAATTGAGCAGTCATAATGATGCGCCTGTGGGGATGAAAGGTGAGGAATAATATACAGGTGGGAGAAATGAGGCATGAATGACTTCCTAGCCTTACCTGTGCCACGCTGTTAGTCTGTGTCAGATCCAGACAGATACCGTCTGTCCTGTCTCCTTTTGCATCTGTGATGGGTGGCTGGGAACATCAGCTTCCTCCCCCCTTCCCCCTCTTCTTCTGTAGGGGACCCATTTCCTTATCACCAGGCTGCTGTTTCATGGGACTACAAGTTCTCGTGGCCCATCTCTTTGAAGCAGCAGGCCTGAAAGCTGGGACATTTGTTTCAACTCCCAAGTGCCACCCACTGCACGGACATGGCTAGAGAGCCATCTCCACTGCACGGGAGAAAGGGAGTCAAGGAATGAAACCTCTGGGTGCTCTTAGGACAACTGCACATCCTGCTCTGCCCTCCTCCTCCTGACCTCATGCACTGCTGGATTATGGTGTGCCATCCTCTGCACACCTCCCACAGCAATTTAGGTTATATCTTTGCTGTACGGAGCAGAGTGGCTCAGGTATATTGGACCTGGCTCTCAAATACCAGTTCATCTCCAGAGAGTAACATGGGCCCTCTATGTTGCCCCTTCTTTCCGCCTGAACCCCTGTATCCGGAGTCAGTAGACTTCTGTACAGAAAACATCATGAATCTTCTGGCATATATAGAATAAATAAGCACAAGGTTAATTTAAATTGTTTAAAATTTGTTGGATAGGCAGCGTAAAAATACTGCTCTGGGAAAGGTCCAACACACAACTTTATCTCCAGTTTGTCTGGGGATCCTGTTTAAATTTAGTTCTTAAACACAGCTGTGAAACTCGTGAAGATGTCACATTGGTTGCTCACCCAGCAACCTTTATAGCCTCCCGGGAAGGTAATAAAAACCCCAATAGTGAGCAGTAATTCTAACAGGCTGCTTTACTTCATTCCTCTAGCTGCTCCTTGTCGAGCTTCTGCAACTCAAATATGTAGTTTTTCTTCTAGCCAACCTCGTTCCGACTGCTTCTCCCTACCAGTTATTCATATCTGAAAAGGAAAAGAAAAATACTGACATAATGTGCTGATCCCTGGAACACCAGTTTTTTTGTTTAACTGACAGGGCTTATGGTTACCTTTAGCCATAGCTTTTTAAGTAGTTTTTAGCCGAAGAGTGGTCATAATCCCTCCAGGAAAAAGCAGTGGTAAAGCAGTAGCTCATGATAAATATTTTGTACTGTCTGTAGCCATGCCTTTCATTCTTTTTCAGTTTATATATCTTGTAAAAATTTTCTGGTAAAGCTGCTGCCTCCTGTATGGTGAATTTAAGCCTATTGATTTCTAGCTTTCCTAATTGCATTTTACAGACTCCCTACTGCACCTGGGACCAGAGCTTGAAAAGCCCTGTTCAGTGAAATGGATTGTCTTCCATAGGTCATTGACACCCTATATTCTGCTTTATCTAAATTAGGCAGTCTCGGTATTCCCTGATCTAATCCTCAAAGTGAAGGGTGTGTGTTATGGGCAGATACAGTGCTTACACATACATTTCCTATTGAGCAGTTATTGGAAAAGGAGATGAAAGCAGGTAGAGCTTGACCTCGCCGTTGTGTGCAGAGGCTGCCAGGGATGCAGCACTTGCTAACAGCTGGTTTTTCTGCACCGCGGCAGGTGATGGAGTTCCCACTAGTTCAGGAGCCCACTGCCAACGGTTAGCACATGCTGTTGCGAGAAATCTCCCCAGTCAAAAGCGTCTCATAAATAATTTAGAGGAAAGCAATTAGCACACACAGCTGTAGCTGTTTGCAGAGTCACAGTTATACCTGCCAGGGCAATCCAGAAATGGAAATTTCAAACCTTTTTTTTTTGAAGTAGCCAGAATGGTCTGGCTTGGAGCTAGGGTTAGTGGGTAGTTGTTGATGAGTAAGGAATAACCGCACTTTCATGTCTTTTTATGTGTAATGAAATCCAGGGGAGACTTTTGATATTTTTTGCCTATTGTGAAAGGGATCAAAGGGATGCATAGCTTGAAAAACTCCAGCAGTTGAGGCCTTATCCTTCCAGAGGTTCTGCAACTCATTCAGCTTCAGAGTGAAGGGGACAAGTTTTAATGGAGACTTGGTCTTGCATTTTGAAGGCATCAGCTACTTAAAGCTTGTCTATACATACAGGCTGCCCAGGGAGGACAGGCAGGAGGAACTATCTCATCTGAGTACGCTTGCCTTGACAGACCAATAGGAGTAAATTGTTTGAGAACTTCTGAGTAAACAGGAGAGGAATCTGCTCTTTAGGAATCTCAAACAACTACAGGGAAGGTGTGACAACAAAGGTTTGTTTGTGCAGCTGAGCCCTGGGAAGGGGTTATCCATATTAAATCTAGAGATGGCACCAGGATGGGGAGGGCACATGTAAATGTATTTTTGGATAGGCTTAGAAATCACCTTGGGATGAGGGGATAGACCAGGTAACATTGCAAGATCCTCTCAAGCTCGTCTGAGACCTGTGCATTCAGTCATGATTTCTTTGCCAGCTGAGTGGCCAGAACACCTTCATCTTTACAGGATCCCCCCTTGGCTAGGGAATTATTATTCCAATATTACGAACTGGGAACTAAATCGTCCTAAACTGTGAGATTCCTTCCTCTTCCTAAGAGGAAGTCTGACGTTGTGTTGTGAAACATACATTCAAATGTGTTTTGTTTGTATTATTGAGCTACAAAACAGTTCAACCTATGTTTAAAGACCAGCTGAACTACAAAAAAAATGGAGCTGTATTTTTTTAGCAGTGGCATTATCTTACCCTGTGGTTCAGAAAGGTATCACAGTTCCCACTGTTGCCTGCACCATTTGACCTGTTCTTCTCAATCAGACTGCAATCAGCTGGTCAAGAAATCAGCACAGAAGCCCGGGGAACTGCCTGCTACTTGCTGGTGGTCAAGGCCTTCGTCTAAGGAAAATGTCATCGGTGAGACTTTGACAGTAGCCAAAAGCCGCAGCTACTCACTGATGATGAACTGGATGAAAATCCCTGCAGTCAATCAACAGGCTGCCCCAGCTGGTCTGACCTCAGAGAGACAAGTAAGACCTCCTGTAAGTGATATTAATTGCAGTCTATGTAGAAATCTCTTTATATAGATTTTGTTTGACTGCAATGGAAACTTTTTCTAACATATTATTGAGTACATTCTGGTAGTGCACCTTTTTGGACTTCACAATGATTAGCTATTAGTGTATTTTGCAAAGAAAAAAAAACAAACAACAACTTAGGCCTTTCATTTGCTTATTACTTTATTTATACTTACTAAGTTTTAGTAGAATTTCGGGAAAGTAAAGAACATACTCTAGAACTGCAGATGAATAATTGCTCAACAGCCAGAACTTTAGTAAATTTAAAAATCTTTACTGAGCAGGTATTCAGCCTTCAGATCACTGGGATGAATTTGGAGTAGTTTGGGTTTTGTCTTCTTGTGACTTAATCCAAATTTATTCCAATTTAGCATGTTAGCTATTTACAGGTACCCTTCTCAAAGCAAGCCAAGCTCCTGATCTTGATAACATTATTGCAGGTTTGTATTGACAGTGCTGCAATGCAAAATGTGAGAAACTACTAAAAATCTCAACTAAGTCAAATAAGAATGACTCAGGATTTTGTTTGAAACAATAGGCATAATGTTTTCATAATGCAAGAAAATATTCATTGTAGGAGAGAGATGAACTTCTGTTTTTACAAAGGGGATTGTCTGGCTATAGGTTTGGCTGGGCTCTGCCAGTGACTGCACTGTACCTCAGGGTAAACATCTGCTTTATGTATATTCTGGATCCAGAGGTTACCACTTGCAGTCTCCTATCATATTCCCACTCTGAGAGTTGTCGAGTCTGGACTGGGATGTCTCTCCATTGGCTTTGATAAGTCAGTCAGGGAAGAAACTCCTCTTCACTAAAGGTAGAATTCATCTCCCTCAACTTTAACTTGTAGGAGCTGTCTGAATCTCTCCATAATCTCCATAATAAATGGAGAAGGAATGGCTTCCTCACCTGGAGATTCCTCTTCTAGTCTAGAGGGGATTAATTGCCACTGGAGGAGCTTGCACTTTGCTGATCATTTCAGAAGTCCTGACACCAAGGTCAGACTGGGTGTCTCCTTTTCACATAGTCAGTTTTGGTTAATGCCACAATAAATTTCAGCGCAGTAGGACCCCTTGTGTTTCTTGATGCTAGCATAACTCCACTGACACAGTACAAGTTTTGCTTTGGTTAAGTTTTTGTGTTGTGTTTGAGATGGAACCCTTTAACAAACTGTTTTCCCTCTACAGTCTTGGCCATTAGCTGAGATCTATGTGTTTAAAACTTCAACATTTATCAGGTTGAAGTTCAAGTGCTTACAGCCACTAGTCACAGGCCAGCCACACTGTGTATCTTTCAAATGCAAGCAATTGATTCTTCAAGCTGATAAGGCTGGCTACTCACCTGGGACTCAGCCCTGCACAGATCTCTCTTTTGACTGCTTATCTGAGATTTACACTTGTTTTAAAGACACTCACAGAGAAGAGGTTAAAGAGGTTTAGCTCTTTTTTGGCAGTGGCATTTTTCTGTAGCTCCTCCAGGGACTGCAAGGGATCAGAGGTTGCTTCTGAACACTTTTGGATACCTCCATGTGCTCATCATGCTATCTGCTTAGCTTTTAAAAATTTCAAGGACACAGATGTCTCTGAAGTAGAGGCTAGCAGTGACAACTGGTCTTCTTCTGCATTTGTTGAAACACCTAAATCAAACTGTGTCCGTCTCTGAAACAATAGCACCCAAACTGGTGTAGCCCCTAGTTTGAGTTGGGGTGTTCTCCTTTCACTTGTACCTTCATCTCAGAAAATGGGCACATGCCTGAATAACAAACTTGTCATCATAAACATTTTCTGTAAGTGCCAGGTCTCCAACTAAATTGCCTAGTTTTTGTTTCCTCAGAGTAATTTTTTGTAGGATACTGGGAAAGGCTAGTATCCTTCCCTTCTTAATTGTGAACTCCCTATTTGATCTTACTTTCTCCCAGCTGATTCTCCTGGACTAAGAAAAATGCACAAACACAATTCCTTTTCATGGATCTGAAAATAATTAGGAAGGCCCCTCCAGCACTCTCCTTTCTCTCTGAAGATGATCTCAGCTTCCCCAGCTTTTCTTGATAATAAAGATTTTCACTGACTGTAACATCTTCATTTCTGTCCTACAGTGCACATTCTACATCCTTCTCCATGTACAGTTGTGGTGCTGCAATGACTGTAGCCATGTCCTGCTTTAGAAGTTTGGTATCATTTGGGGAAGCTGATAATCAAGTCTCTGCTGCAGGAGGTTTCTACCTCTATTTTTTTTTTTCCTTAGAATCACAGAATAGAATCATAGAATGCGTTGGGTTTTTTAAAGGTCCTCTAGTCCAACCCCCCCTGCAGTGAGCAGGGACATCTTTAACTAGATCAGGTTGCTCAGAACTTCACCAAACCTGACCTTGAATGCCTCCAGGGATGGAGCCTCCACCACCTCTCTGGACAACCTGTGCCAGTGTTTCACCCTCATAGTAAAGAACTTCATCCTAACATCTAATTTAAATCTACCCTGCTCTAGATTAAAACCATTGTTCCTCCTCCCATCGCTAAACAGCCCCTCCCCAGCTTTCCTGTAGGCTCCCTTCAGGTACTGGAAGGCTGCTGTGAGGTGTCCCCAGAGCCTTCTCCAGGCTGAACAACTCTGACTCAGCCTGTCACAACAGCTTGGTCCTGTTTCTAATTTATTCTTTATTCCATTTCACTCTTTTGTTTCTGATGAAACAACCCCTCACAATCTGATTCAAGTGAGAGGCAGCACAGTGTCAAAAGAAAGTCCCACGTTTGCCAAGTAGAAGACAAAATGTACCAGTAGGATGCTGTGCATCAGCAGTGCTTCCAGGAGGCAGCCTTCTCCCAGATCTTGGCTCCAGTGTGTCACCGTTAGAGAGAACACAACCAATATGTTTTAATGAGGAATATTAGCAGTCAGCTGGAAGAGAAGAGACCGTATTTATCCTTTCTGTAACACCATTTGTTCTAGCATCATTTTTGCATGCTTAAAGGTTGTTGTTCACTACAAAAGCCAAAAGAGGGGACGCCTCTTCTGAGACCATGGTTCCACAGACATTATTGCTGGTGGCTAAGTGGACTCCTGCCTACCTTTCTAGCCTTGATTGCTTCAGCCTGCCTCAACTCCAGTGGTCCCTGTGCATCTCCAGAGAAAAAATGTTGGGTTTTTTTGTTTGTTTGTTTTTACCCATGTGGATAAATTCAAGCATTCAGTTTCCAGTGAGCTTTACAAGTAGTAGTATTGGCACACCTGGAGGGACAGCAGAACAGAGGGAACTGAGATACACAGCAGGGGAAAAAGAGTGACTGGAGGCAAGAAACTCCCCCAGGTGGTTTGACTGCCTAAATAAACATGTGAAATTGTACCTAGAGCTACTTTTAAATTACCTAGCTGAGTAGCAGCCCCGGTAAGCTACCTGCACATTTTCTCGGTTTCACAAGTGGGCTCTGCAGCCTGCACTGTGCTGGTGCCATGACAACACTACCTGTGGTACCTGGAACAGTTTAAATATAGCCTGTACATGGTTTCAGTGAGCTCTGGTCTTTGCAGACATACAGCAAGATAGAATTGCGGACTGTGCAAGTCCAAAGCTAAACACTACGTTGAGGTGCCTTTCTGTCACTTCCACAGTCACTTTTACTGTCACATCTGGGGCCTGTCGACTTCACTCTGCTTGTTTTCAAAACCGGTCTGCAGAGCAAGGCAGCAGCCCTGACACTGTCCTGTACAGTGAGATCCGAGAAGCACTCGGAGACTTGTCTGTTTTGCAAGGCGCAAGAATTGCTTGGGACTTCACTGTTCCCACCTGTTTGAGGGCAGCCGGTCGGCGCTACAGGCCGTGTGGCTCTTCACCCGTCAGCACAGCGCTGGGTGCTGAGCGTGGCCCAGGCTATTCTGACTCGCACGCCAAGTGGACAGGGAACACAAGTGTTTTCTGCCCTGCAGCCTGGGCCTCCAGCCGACAAGTGCTGGTGCCCCTGTGGGCTGAAGCACTGTCCTGAAATGCCAGATACGGGGAGGTTCACTCTAGGAGCTTGTGGTGGGGCAGCGTATTGATGTTAATACACATCATCCTCAATCACCAAGCATGTTCTCTCCTTCAGTGAAAGTAGCCTTCCCTCTGAAATCCTTGTGAATGTTGTAATTATGACGGTACAGACATTTTAAATGCAGTTGAGTAAATTGCAAGTAGCAGTGGTTTTGTACTTTAAAAGCTCTGCCTGTATTTATGTAATTGGGTTATAATCATAGAGGAGGAACTGAAAACCTCACCCCGCATTGATGGAAATGTCAGAGGTCCCCTCACCCCCACCTCTGCCAGAAGTTGGATGAATTGTGCAGGCCATGGAGCACACTCCAAACAAGCCATGAGAAGTGTGCTTTTAAAACTTTTTTTTTTAATTTTAAATCAGGACGCTTTGCAGATCCAATCTGGAGTTTGCTGCATGCAGTATATTGCCAGCCCTTGCTTTGGGCTAACCGATATGTAGTGAGATGAGCAGCTGGAAAACTGACAACCTCTTAAATGAGGTTTGTGCCTATATCTACATGGCTGTAGTGATATAAGGCTTGATCTTTATCAAGTCCACTGAATTGAGGGAAGAAGAAATGCGACTTTTTGTTAACTGTGAGATAGAAAACAGTGTTTAAATTTTAGAATATTCACCTGATATGCTGAAGTGATCTTCTTTTCAGGAACTGCTCCTTGCCTGGGAGGAGAAACTGAGCAAGTAGGGGTGGAGGCACCAGAACGGGCGTGTGAGCGTGCGGGTGGACACAGGGAGGTCGGCAGCAGGGGCAGAGCTGCTCTGACTGATCCAGTTTTAATTCAGTAACTGGGCAGGGGCTGAAAGTACTGAGGCAAGATGATGGAGTGAGGACGATCCTTCACAGGGCAGTTTGGGGTCTCTGCTGCATTATTGTTTCCTTCTTACCCTTTGTACGGCTGTGCTACGGAAGAATTAACCTCATGGAGTTTCTTACGGCCTGGAGAAACTTCAGACTTCCTGAAGCATGAACCAAAGAGCGGCCACATTTCAGTTTCATTCAGGTTAGAGTTCTCCTGCTGTGAATGTACCTCTTTTAAAGCTTTTTTACTTTGTTACAATTTAACAACAATTCTTTCCATGCATTTGTTGACAAGTGCTGAGATGTATAGGTATTTCTGCCAGTATAGTCTTTACATCACAACTTGAAGCTATGTGAAAGAATGTGCAAGCTCTTCGGAGCAGTCCTTAATTTTATTCCCACTCAGACATGGAAAAATAGGCAGAGACAACAAAGAACAAATTTAATTTTCCTTCTTAAACCCTGCCAGATTGAGTAATCTTTTGCTGACTTTCCTGATGTGGCTATTCGCATTCTTTTGTGAATTCAGAATGGCTGTTAGCAGCCTCCAAATAAAACATGGTTATATGGAGATTTACCTTGGCCCTGTTCTTGCTCAGCGACATGAGACACAGAGCAGCCAACTGGTTCAGCTCATGCTACATGTCCTCTTCCAGCAACTGCTTCCTGTACAAGCTCGCTGCTGTCCAAATTAATGGGATTGTTGCTTTAGCTCAAGATGTAGGAGATTTAGTTCTGGTGTTTGTGTCAGCAATCAATGAAGCCAGGAAACTGCCTTTACAGAGCATTCAAAAGCCCTTTTATTCCGAAAGAATCAAATCCAGGCTTCTGTTAAATGCAGTAAAGGCTGCCATCATTAAAACATTGAGGCTGCAAGTTTGACCACAAAAATGTTGCAGTAATGCAGTTGGTATTCAGTCTTTTCTGTCTTTCTGTCAGCGTTGCCAAGTCTGGCTTTTATTTATTTAATTAATTATTAATTTTCACAAGTCTCATGTCTTCCACGCATTCCATAAAGCCTCAGTGTTTACAGGCATCTTACTCATCTGAGAATCTCGGCTTCCAGTTTTTAAAGGTCTGCTAGCAGCCCTCACGGACAGAGAGGAAGCCTGAACGTGCGATAAGGCTGATCCTCACAGGCAAAACCAGAAGGCTCATAAAAGCCCACATTTACAAAGTCAAACCATGATTTTTTAAGAGGATCTCATGAACCTGGGCTCCCATTTATGTGTCTCAAGTGCCTGGCGCAGACTGTACTAATGATCGCCTGGGTCAGGCCATGATTTGAGTGCAGAGGTGCTGTTACGTACCGAGAGCACTGCAGCACTCTGATGGGCTGGGCAGGAATTCTCCTTCCATTTATTATATTCCTGTTTTAACTTCACGGCCTGAGCGTTGCCTTGTGCACCCTGTTTACTGTGTGTTTCATAAAGGCCAGAGGACTCGTCCTGTTGCTCTGAAACTGCTTACCCCGTCTTTGGCTGGATTTACTGTACAGGAAGAACAAATGGTTGCTTAGGAAAGCGCTGCATTTCGTGAGAGCTGGGCTGGACATTTTTCAAACCAACAAACACAAGCCAGCAGCTCTCAGTTTGGCACCGGTTTTGCCGTTTTGTTTGTTGCATCACCCCATTGTCCTCTCTATCCTTTTTTTTTTTAGATTTGATTTCTTTGTTACAGCATTTCACAAGCCATGGCCTGAACGCCGTAATTCCTGGGGGGGAACACACACCATAATGGTGCTGCATGATCACAAAATAATTCACCTCGTGCAAAGCCGTAGCAAAAACGCTGCATGGTGGCCGTTGCCCAATATTCCCTGCTTCACTGCCTTTTTTATTTACTTGAAGAAATTCCTTTAGCTTATCCTCACAGGGGAGGCCCAGCCAGAGGAAGAACAGCCT
>NW_009730775.1:0-27259 GCF_000703405.1 Apaloderma vittatum
CGCCACCGGCCTGCCCCGCATCACCAAGCACCAACCCCGGAACCTCCACCCCCCCAAGCCCACCGCCAGCCCACCCCTGGGACTGAGCACCCGAGCAACTTGCCCTGAACAACCTCCCCAAGCACGGATGCTGCCATTTCACAGCTTCACCTTCATTCCCCCAAATATTTTCAAATTGTTCCAAATAATCTTTTGCCCCCTCAGGTCTTCTGTGCTAAGAGAGAAAAGGGGCTTTTCTTCCACCCCTCTCTAGCTGTGCTTTTCCCTTATAACGCGAAATTGCCGCTTTCCCTTGCTTTAGGGTCCTGTTGCCAGAAGAGACCCCGTGACTGCAGCAATGAGGGTCCAACCTCTGCACAAGGCAGAGTGCCATCCCCAGGCCTGGGGAGCTGCCACCACGCAGCAAGGCACAGACATCCCAACCCAAGCAAGAGGTTTGGTCCTATCAGACAGAAGCACCTCCATGCAGTCAGCCCAGCCTTGGAGTGAAAATCAGCATTTTCTCCAAGGGAATTACAGATGAGGCCATGAAAAGCCACGGTGCTGCTCCCAGAGCCCTTGCAGGGATGAAACCCTGGGCATGTGGTGGAGAGAGGTGAAAGTCTGTCCTTAGGAGATGACAGGCCAGCTCACACATGCATGGGGAGAAGCGTCTCCGTCCTGGCACCTGCCCTCCACCAGGATTCATTTCTTTGGCCAAAGTGAAGATGTCACACAAACCAAAAGTGCCGTGAGGGTATTTGCCCGTCACCTCTGGGTGCCAAGTACCGTGCTCCCTCAGGCTGCTTAGTCCTGAGCCTCTCCTGCACCACAGAGGTCAGACAATCTCTTCTACCAGCCTCTGGGCCAACAAAGAGCAGAGCCGAGCTCAACGTGGGAGCACGGCCGTGTCTCCAAACAGAGCTCAAGCTCTACATCACTCCATGCAGGGAAACTCGCTCCGCTCTGCCCGCACAGCCCATCACAGGCAGAGCCTGGGGGCAAACAGATCGGATCGAGACCAGCTCTAGTCCAAACACTGGAGGCTGCCTACCTAAGAGATCATTCTGATACTATGCTTTTTTTTAAAGCCTCGGGTTGTTTTATGGGGTTTTTTTTCTGTCTAGGTTTTGTATTTAAAGTTAGTTTGAAGCTTGTGGAAGTCACAGCATAACCCTTGCTGGCTGAAAAACCTTCCCAAAACCACTGGGCACCAGCACAATGAACTTCAGTCTTCCTGCAAAGCCCTGCCAGCGCCTTTTGGTGCCACCTTCTCCAGTCAGGGAGAGGGGCGAGCTCAGCCTCAGCAGCCTGATCAGCCCTTTGTCTTTCTATTGAGAAAGTGAGAACATTGGTAACGGTTCCAGTGCCAATGCAGTTCATGTTTCAAATTAGCTGAAGTTTGTTATTTTACACTTTAGGTAGGAGCTGCAACAAACTGTTCACCAGCAGTCCAAGCGATAGTATACAAGCCCCTCTAGGATCCCTTGGAAGAGCTCCTGATGAGTTCACCAATCTTTGTACATTAACCTCTGGGTGAAAAGCCAGGCAGAGGGATGTGAGAACTCCACCGAGCCCTCCAGAGCATGACACAAAATGATGCAAGTGTGGGAGCTAGGAGAGAAAAGGGTTTGCAAGCCCAGAAAAATAATAAAAAGTTTAAATCCTTAATTGTTTTTTCTTTAAGATTTATCCAGAATGGAGCTCTCCTTAAGCCCGTGAGTTTGCAGAGCATTGTCAATAAATTAGATCATGCACACAAGGCAGGGGATTCAAGCCAAAAAGCTCTAGCCCTGAGTCGCTTCACAGCAACACTCCCCAGAAAAACGACTCAAGATGAAACATGAGATATGTATTAATTATCAATGGTCTAATAGAAAATTTAATGAAGACAAGTATCTTCTTGCACTTTATCCACGGTAACGATGATGGTACGTCAGCGAGCTGCATACCTTACAATGTGGCGGTGAATGTCAAGTCTGAAGCCATTATAGCAATTCACCACAATAATGGCCAGCCAATGTATGGGCTTGTAGCACTTAATCAAAGTAATGACATTCATCCACAATTATTTATGTTATGGTAACAAAGAGCTGCCAAATGCAAAACAAATGACATGGGGATTTGCAAGTGAATTCCTTCCCGTAAATTCTCCTTAGGTTATGCTCAACGGCCCTCGGGATGGAAGTCTGTGTAAATTCAGAGTGTTATCAAAATGGTGGTGTTATCGTGCCACATTTTACTGCCTATAAGCAATGAACCCAGGGCTATCGCCGAAATGAGCTCTTCAACCAGCAGAAGTGTATCGATATCATCGACAGAAGTGTATTGATATCATCTGAACTGGCCCTGACTTAAATCTGAGAATTGTCTTCAGAATTTTACAGGATGGAAAAAAAAAAAAATCAAATTTGGAAAACAACCTTTGCTTACATCTGCATATCAAGGAAAACAAAGACCCAGTTGTATCAACACTTGTACATGCATTTAACTTAAAATATACAAGCAGTCCCCACTTACCTCGATGGGCCTTGGATCTGAGCCATTGTAATTACCAGCCATGATTCTCTACTAAGTGCAGTACTTTTGTTTCAGGGGCATTTATGTGGGTGTTTGTATAAAAACACTGTCAAAAACTTAAGAACACCAGTAAATATGAAATGGCAACATTCAGGTTCAAATGCAACGAACTAATTTATTTTTTTAACACTACATCCAACTGTTTTTCACCACTCACAGATGTCACTGGAACAACTTGAATACAAAAAAAAAAATCACCTAAGAACAATATGCTACACAGATCAGCTAATACATATTGCTTTAAAAGTGCCCCCTGTTTAAATAACAGTCAAATCTCACTGCAGCAAATGTCTTTATATCGTTAAACACTAATTTAAGAGAAGCCTGAATGCAAAATGAAAAACATGAAAATGTTGAAAATGAAAAATTGTGCTTCCCCCCCCCATTACATGAATCTTTAAAGCAACACACAAAAGAAGAAACCAATCACTCCATATCAGCTGCCAAAATAGGGACTAAGCAAAACGCTAATACGCACTTTTCCAAAGTGCCCTGCATCTCTGAGAGCAGAGGCTGGAAGATGTCCCTCACCACAAGCTCTGGCCGCCCTCGATGACCAGATTATGGCCCGTCATGTAGTCAGAGGCTTCGGAGGCCAAATAGACGAGGGCAGCTTGGAGGTCGGTCACCCGAGCCAGCCGCCCGGCGGGGATGTCCCGCAGCCAGCGCCGCACCAGCGGCCGCAGCTCCTCGGAGTGGATGAGCGGCGTGTCAACGATGCCCCTGCAATGAGGACACACACGGACAGGTTAGGAAATGGGTTTTCTCTGCCCAGCCCGAGAAGGAAAGGCAGCGCTCGGAGGTTTCTGAGATGTTAATTCGCGGAAGAGGACAAAGGAGACGCGCGAGGCAGAGCTGCGCTGCCGTTGCAAAAGTCACAATGCAAACTTCAGTAGCTCTTCCCTCCTATCGCCTTTTGCTGCCCATGGGCAGGCTTCAGGGTTTTCTTTAAAGTGAGTACATACATACTGTGTTCTTAGCTAATAGCAGTATCCCCTTACTTGTAGGTTACTCGTTACAATCAGCAGTTTAATTTTTTTTATAGAAAATGAGCATGGCATTGGAACTGAAAGCAACTTGAACCCAGTCTGTTGCGGACCTCATGAGTTGCCGTCCTTCTACCGATTTTCTCTTCTCATCCCTTCGCAGCATAATGTCATTTCAGCCCAGAAATTGAAAACAGCCTGACCTCCCATGTGTCAAAAAACAGGAGAAACAAAAGCCAGCGCCCTTCTGGGCACCAGACCCAAGCAAAAAAAGAGAGGTAAAGATAAGCGCAGCATACCCTGTGCAGTTCCCCTTAAACCAAATACCTGGACAAATCCCATTGCATTTACCTCTTTTACTTTAACAAGTGACTACGCCATTTACAAAAAGTCTGCTAACTCCTTTTTCTTCAGGTGCCCTAAAAATGAGTGATGCTCCAGAAAGCACAATGCAGGGCGAACGTTAGGCTGGCTTTTATGACTTTAACTGCGACTGATTTGTCATACTCCTCCTTAACAACATATTTGTATTTTGCAAAATGTATAATTTTTTCAGCCCCTGAACAAATATATTTACATAACTGTGTCTAACGAGAAATTACATTTAACTTCTCAGAAATGACAATAACTAAAACCTGAACTGCCAATTCCACTTCATTAGTGTGGTAGAAATGCATTCCAAATGTTAATAAAAATTCCAACATGCTGATAAATTAGCGCTTCTAAGGAGCATGTGACACCTTGGTTAACATATTCAACCTCAATTATATTTCTCTTCAGCACCCTGTTATCTGGAACCTTTGCTGGCAATCAGAGGTGCTGTTTTTCAGCGGCCAATTTTCTAGATAATGTAGCTTATCAACACTGTGGGTAAACTTGCCAATGAAATCAGGCTGCACTGAACCACACACACGCTAATTGCATCTCTTTTTTATGCATATTTACAGACTGTCACTTCAAAGAAATCAGTGGCCCATTGAGGCAGCCAGTTAGCTGGAAGAATTGCCTCTTGCAAATGAAAATTAGCAAACAAGCTAGTGATAAATATGAAATGAACAAAGTATAAAAATACCCGTTTTGTTCTGAAACTTCATCGGCATCCCAATTTATACTTCCAAGGAAATAATTTTTTGAGACACACTGGATTCTGGGTATGAGATTTACCTTTTGTTTTAAACGAAGGCTGAAATCTGCTATTTACTCTGTTACGAAGTGGAACTAATTTAGACTTTCCTGCAAACATTTCTGTTCTCACTAATCAGGCAGGATTTAAATATCGGCTTTAGTTTTTATTGTAACTCTCAATAAACACCAGAGCAGCTCAGAAACACTGAGCAATGTAGCTCGCTTAAGCTCTGGCTACGTAATAAAATCAAACACATTCCAGTATAGGACTGCAGAGGGTTTACTCACTTCCCCCAAGCACAGCCCCTCGCTCTCCCAAACTCCTCCAGAACTGGTTTTCTTCAGAGAGGAACATGCTTTGAGTAGGAGACATGAAATATATTGGACTCCTTTCCCTTACGTGCTTCTTACCATGCTTACAAAACCATCAACATAATCATCCTGGCTTCCCGCTATCCGAGATCAGAATAAGATCCATATGAGTTCATAATTTTTCTAATTTATATATAATGTTTTAACCCCAAAGGAATGCAGATTAGGGAATACGACACACGGTCCTCCAGCACAACAGATTTTGCTAAGAAGAGGACATTTTTCAATCTGTTCAGAAAAAGGATCTTTGGTCTGATCACTGCAACCTGTAAATCAGAGCGCTGTGCCTCTCACTGGACCTTTCTTTAGGTTCACTTCAAGTAGCAAAAATTAAGATATGTAATGAAACTTCATTAAAAATTTTTGTTATATAAATGAGAGAAAAATACAGTGCGAAACTTAAAAGTTGCAAACACACATACTGATGGCACTATAAATATTAGGCATGTCATTGATACTACACATCTTCTGGGAAAGGTTTGGTGCCAAGTTGGGCAATTTAATGTTGTCGAACCCTTTTAGGCAGATTTTAGTTGGCTTCTAACCAGTTCCAGCAAAGACAACTGCCAATGCATTAATTCCCTACCTCATCTCGTATGCAGTGCTGAGCCTATCAGTACTTTCTGTTGCATGTCAATGTAATATCAAACTGCTGGTTCCTTAACGTTAGATATAAGCATCAATATTTCATTATTGATACACAGGACAATTTGAGACATTAGGAAAAAAAAAAACCCACAGAAAAACCCCAACTGCCTAAAACATTTCCACTTTGAGAGACACATTAGGAAAAATATCACTTACCAGATACTTAACTGGAATTGTTACGTGCACTCAATCCCCAAATGAGAGCAAAAGAAAGATTCCATCTGTGTGTAACTTGATTTCTTTCAGATGAGTTATTAATTTGAATGAGTTAAGTACACTCCACTTAATCAGGAAGTGTTTAATCACAAGATCCACTTAATTGGGACATCTCCCACGGAATTAAGATTTAAGTCCAAAGATACTTACCAGCAACGACTGCTGCTTAATGGGGATAGTAATGCTGCTTAATTGGGATGCCTTCAGGTGATGCTGGGGTGCTCCTTCTCCTCCCAGATCTGCCTCTCCCTCCCCCGAAACCTGTGGTGATCCTGCCCTACACCTCTTTTCTGACTCCTTATACCCAGTGGGCTAAAAGCCAGGTACAGCACCATACAGTTGCCTCCATCTCACCCCAGGGGAGCAAGGCAGACACGGAGGGGACAAAGCCTCTTTACCCATCACAGCCCAAACCCAAATCCCTGCAACCTGGCAGTGGAGAATATGGTTCATGCCCTGGGACTTCTGAGTTTCACTGGGCATCTGACGAGCTGGCCTGGCTGCAGCTGGGAATTGAGCTGGAGATCAGCTTCCAGCTGCCCGTCTCACAGGTCATCACATTATGGCATTTTACACCTTGCATATCAAGCGAGGAGGCTTCATTAGCCCCAGAATAGACACTGATTCAGTGCAATGCCTGCAAAAATGAAGCGTACCAATACCACACATGCCAAAAAAAACAGGTACCCTGAAAAAGTCCTCTGCTCCGTTGCACTCAACACACCTCACATCTGCAGGGACCAGCAAAAGGACTAAAACCCACCACAGGCAGCCAGGCATTGGCCACCAGCCAGCGTTCTGTAAAAGTCCCTGTTCACATCCATGTCCTCTCTGCAGCTCAACACCCATGTCCCTTTTGCGAAGACTCCAGCACCTTCTTACTTTTGCACAGCAGCAACTGTGCATCAGTCTATGAGGCAATTGTGCGTTGGCTATGAGGCAATTGCACTCAAAGGGGGCAGCAGGGCTGAGCCCAGTTTCCATGATACATGGAAATGTTTGCTGCTGCCTGGAGCAGCACGCAAAGTCAGAGCATCCAGGGAGTCACGGCCACCTTCTCCTCATGGACACGAGGCTTGCTTGGCCAGCAAGGCAAGCCTGAATCTTGAATTTTATATATCCAATAAATTATTGTAAGGACTCTGCCGTAACATTTTATGCATTGCTCTGCATAAGTTTTATGCACTCATTATGAAATTAAGTTGATAAAAACTGACAAGATAGGAAGAGGGAAAAAAGGCCAAAAGGTTTGCATGGTGAAATAATGTTTAAGGGCAGAGCAGAGTGTTTGAAGCCTCAGACAGAGGTAAGCTGATAGTGTCTTAAAGCAATAATGCAACTGTGAGTGGGAGGGGCAAAGTACCTAAGGACATATTTTACTTATCCAGAGATTTTCTTGGGTATCATCACACCCTACTCCATGCTCCTCAAAATCCCCTTTTGTATAAGATGACTACGTGCTAGGTTGGACATCCACATTCAGAAAGACTTGTGCATTTGGGACATTTTGCAATTCTGCAAAGTACTCTGATGGCATCAACTTATGCGCTGTTGCGTTGAAGCTACAGCCCAGTGTTGGGTTACTAAACTCAAGAGGGTTGAAGAAGTCCCTGTTCCTCTGTGAATCACATCAAGAGACGTGACAATAAGACTGGTGGGGTCCACAGTTCTGGGAGTGGGTCACTTCTCACCCAGGCAGAAGGGTAAATGTGAATATTCACTCTCAAGTATATGCAGCTTTTGCTTGTGTTGAAAAGGGATCTGAGATACCCAGACTGCTGCAGGGTCCTTCCTCCAAACTACCACCCAGAGCTCCCCAGAGGTCCTGGCATGAGGGGCTCAGACAAAGCTTGGAACTTTGAGGAAAGCTCTGTCCAGTTGCCACAGGGGTTCAGTCTGGGTCCCCAGCTGCGTCAGTGGACCTGCTCTGCCCAGAAAGAGAGACCTTAAAGACAGCAAGACGTTGGTCTTCTGTGTGCCCTTTCTGGCTATTCCTCCATCCAGAAGAAAAAAGAAAAAAAACAAGAAAAAAAACCCAAAAAAACAGCACTTCCTGTTGTAGGATTTTGAGCTCAGAGCTGGAGTTCAAGACAGATAGGGATGATCAAAATGAAACCCCTTTTGGCTTGAAAAGCAGAAAAAGAGAAGCATGACTACTTTTTTCTCCATGCTGTAACAACTGCTTCCAGAAACATAACTTCTTCAAATATAAGGGTATGCCTCCAACTTACACAAAGCGAGTTTTGATCATTCGGTGGATATTTTTTAAATTCATGTAAACCCTCTAGAAATAGGTAATTCCTCATCTAAGAGCCTCCTTATCCGTGATTGCTGTGAATGTGGTACTACTATCCCACCTCTGTTGGCAAAGATTACCCAAGTGTTCTCAGACACAGTTCCCGCCAGGTCCTGCTGAGCTTTCCTAATTCCCTTCATCTCCCCTGGCTCCCAAAAGACCGTGTAACTTTGTGGGAACACTGTTGCAGAGCTGATAGCATTGGCATGGGGAAAATCCCATTACAAAGTAAGATGCCGCTTAAAGAATCTGTGGATCACATGGTGCAACGGCTGGAGTCACTGGTATAATTAGTAATAAATAATCATAAGGAAGGCAGCTAGCACAAAGAAGTGGGGAGCAGACTGACAGTGAAAACAGAGGTACTTGCCATTGAGCTCTGTGATATTTTATTTTTTTTTTACTCCACTTTGTGGATTAAAATACGTAATCTGGTTTTCCTAATTTGGTGCACATTATACCATCATTATTACAATTTAACTCCTGGGTTAAAATCCTGCCCTTCTTACTTGCTCTGATTGACTTCAATGGTCTACGGAATTCGACCGCTTCCAATTAATGCTATCCACTTGGGTTTCTGCTTAGCACTATCATGCTCTGTTAATTGTTTAATAAAATGACTGTGTTGGGTATGTGTGTGGGAAACAGGGAGAGGAAAAAGTGTATGTGGCAAGAAAACTTTTCTTTGTGATTAAATACCATAAAATAAAACATGCAGGTTTAAGCCTCTAAGAATAAGAAAAATGTAATTTGTAATAAATATATACATATTTGCAAAATTACACCTGGCCTCCTGCGATTGTCAGAGTTGAACAGTATCTCAATTACAGCAGTGCAATGTGGCTTTTAAAGTGCTTATATATTTGTCTCAAGTAAAAAGGGGAAAGAGGTATTGTCTATTAAGCATCAAAAGCCTTTTCTTAACCGCAGAAGGCTTGGACAGACGAAGGAAATATTTCATCTGGAAGAGAAATGCTAAAAACTACCCTTCACGTTATTGGAAAACCTATTATCAAATGCTAAAACCTCTTCTTAAATCCCTGAGTATACACAGCAACAGAGCAGGCTTGGTTCTAAGTATTTAAACCTTTGTTAAGGAAAAGACAACATAAAAAGGGATGCAATCCACCTGCTAATTAGAAACTTTATTTGCCGAGATACTGTTCGCTTGAGCTTTGTAGAACACTTCATTCCCTTTGTACTTTCAAAATGAGACTACATTTTACTTACGGGGAAATGCAGTTGACTTTTACTCCTCTGTCAATCCACTCGGTTCCCAACGTCTGTGTTAATTTCACGACCCCGGCTTTTGAGGCGTTATACGCCAACTGCTTCTGCGGGTGCGGGACTAGAAGGGATTCAGGAATAGGAAATTATTTATTCTCCACAAATTAAGATAGCTTAAGCACTACACGGACAATTCCCCACACTGAGGTGAACTTTCTGGTGTTTTCCTAGACGCTAGGTGAGGAGTAACAAGAATTCAGCCACCCACAACCCAAACCTCTAAATCTCTATCTCACCATCTAATTTTTTTACCTCGGCAGCTGGGCTACTGATAAAAATGGAGGGGGAAAGAAAGAAAGAAATTTAAAAGGTTCCATATTTGGACAGAGCCAAACACAATGTATTAAACATACATATACAATATTTAACTACTCCCAAGAAGGATAAATAACCTTATGCACACATGCTCATTTATATATTAGACACATACATATGTTTATCTACAAAATACTTGTAGAGTGTAACACTAATACAGTATAGTGTAACGAGATGATATTATGTAATGATACAATGTAATATATGATATAATATAATGGAATATATGCTATAATACAGTGTAATATAATGCATGCTAGATTTTATATAACATATTCTATTATATATAGCTTCTTGGAACAAATGATTCTCCTTTAATTTTTAAATTATCCATAGTCTGAAGCAAACACACCGTATTATCTAATCAGTGTTTGTGTGGATGTGAGCACCGGTGCGTCCCAAAAATTCGGAACACCCACCACTTTCAAAATGTGAAGCTTTTGAAAATGTTTCAGAGATGTCACATGTCAGTCAGAGAGGGAAAATGATCGGCTTGCTAATTACAATGTTCAAGCCTGTTAGTGCCGTGTGCTCGGGCGGCTCTGCCCCTCTGCCAGCTCTCACATTTGCAGCGTTCCCAGGAAAGCTACTTAAGGACAAATCCCCAGTGGGTGTAAAGTGTTTTAAACCCGCGGGAGTCAAACCCAGCCGGTCCAGCTCTTGGGATTTACACCCGCAAAGTG
Organism: Apaloderma vittatum; assembly: GCF_000703405.1. Classification (NCBI taxonomy): domain Eukaryota; kingdom Metazoa; phylum Chordata; class Aves; order Trogoniformes; family Trogonidae; genus Apaloderma; species Apaloderma vittatum. Next base: position 10,488 of record NW_009730775.1, read on the forward strand.
TCTCTCCTTAGACTTTCCTGGCTGCTGTTATGACTTCATTAAACAAACCCGGCGCGAAGCATCGATCTGTAATTAGCACCCTATCGGTGCTGAGCCCCGCTGAGTTGCTGACTCCCTCATGGAGGGAGAGTGGGGAAAATCAGTGTTAAATACCACTGCTCACAAAGGCTGGCAGCTACAGCCTGTGGGGTTAGGGAATGCTGAACCCGGAGAGAAAGCAAGCAAAACCCACCAAATTTTGATAAAAGCACAGCAGTGACGCTGGTGGATGGCATTAAATTGGTTTTAAGTTAGGAAGTTAAGCTGCTGCATCAGTCCTAGGGCACTACCATCCAGGGTATCCCAACACATCCACTACTCCTGTTATTGACTAAAACTACCGGGCTTGAGTAGGTCAGCTCAAAGGGTGAAAAGAGGAAAGTAACAAACTGAGTTATCCAAACTGAAAGAGCCAAAAGGCCTGCTGCAAATTACTGAGCAGGTGAATAAGGACTTTGGCCTTGAACACAGATGTTTGTGGCTAGCTTGAAAGCACACACATGATGGGAGCAAGGATTGGCGTTACTTTTTTTTTGCACGTGCTGAAGGTTTGCTCAGAATTTGGAGGCCTTTTTCTTGCTGCAGTGAGAATTCTGCATCAGGGACCCGCTCCGATAACATTTATTCTGTGCTCCTTTTTCGTTCAATACGAAACAATTTGCATTTCGACCAGCAGAACCGCTTTGCCCTCTGCAGATGCCTGTTGCCCTCCAGCCACAGCTTGCCGTGTGGGCTCTCCAAAAAAAAAAAAGATGTACAACATAATTTCTTGATTAATTACCATGCATCAGCTCCAAGTTACATACAACTTCGGTAGTTAACCTTCTAACCTCCGCAAAGCAGTTCTTCGCTAAACTTTCCAAACATGTCTGTTTGTGATAAATCATTTGGCGTTCGCTAAGAGGATAAGAGTTTTGGCACCGGCTCTGCACTAAGAGCACACATGGGTGAGAACAGCAAGTTGCTGCAAGCAATCGGAATCAGCTTTCTGATTTGGGGTGGGTGCAGAGACAGGGTTTTCAAGAGTCTTTCTGCATAAGTGCTTTTGTCTTCGTAAGAATACCTAAGGAAGGTAATTCAGAAGGTGGCATTTCCCCTTCCTGAGAAGCTTGGCCCCTCTCAGCTGGAATAGCTTAAGAAGAAGCCAACAAGCCCTGAGAAGCTGTGGTGCTGAGTGGGCTTTTTGCAGCTGAGCATCCCGCACCGCTTCCTCTTCCCTTACCTGAGGTGACATAAGAGCAAACCTGCAACCCTCTGAACTCATGAAAAGCAGGGCTAGAGCTTCTCAATAAAGCTCTGTCTCCAGCAGTGCCACCAAAACAAATCTGAAGTTGTAAGGCTTGTGGGAAGCAAGGACACTCACTCCTGTTTTGGAGCGAGAAGACAAAAGGAAAGCAGATAAAAATGCTGCCAACATCAGCTGCATTACTTTTTAAACACTTGACATGATGTTTTTGCAACCTTGTTGGGTGCATAAGGCTTCTAGTCTGCCCTTGAAGCAGCCACGTAATGCCAATGAGAGGTGGGCACGGACAGAGAGGAGCAGCCCCCTTCCCAGTGAAGATATTCACTGTCAGTATTACAGACCCAAGTCACACCTGTGCAAACCGCAGAGCTGCAGCAGCCTCGTCTCCACTGCTGAAGCACACGTCTGGAATAATTCCAGCGGAATACTGGAATCAAAATGCACATATGCAAAATGTATGCAGCTTATCTTCAATTAATTAAAACTGATTCTGAGCAGTGTATCTGGAAAAAAATCACAAACAAAAACCTCCCTATCCTGCTAAGTGTCTCTTCATTTTCCCGTATCTCTGAGGAAGGACTCAACCTACAACAACAACAAAAAAATATCCCCTAACTATTTCTAGAAACATTTCATACTATGCCAGTTGGCCAACATACTTAAATAACCAACCAACCAACATATTTATTTAACATTCAGCAGATGGACATGATATGAACATCGTGGTTTTCAGTCGTAGTTTTATAACTAGTAGATTTTCTCAATGCCGAGATTCAAACAGGTTCAGAAGGTAAACATGTGTTTGTCTCTTAACTTCTGGCCTAGCACATACTGACTTTCAATGACATTTAAATGCACCTTGTCACGACCCTTCCAGGCTGCTCTCAGGTTTGCTTTCCAACGTCCATTCCCGCTCCAGGACTGATACCACCCTCAAAGGTGATCTCCATGTGGGACTCGGTAGACTTGGCATCCTGGCCAAGGAGGTGCAGCCCCGAGCTGGGGCTGGGACGGACGCTGTGGTGGAACAGCATTAACTCCCAGCTCAGCAGAGCCCTGCAGGGGCCTGATCGAGAAGCCCTGGAAAGAAATTCTCCTCCTCGAGCAGCAGAGAGCACTTCTGGACTGCAAGAATAAGGCTGGGAACAGTGTGCCAAACCAGCAGACTTGCAGCTGCTGCCCATTTCCAGAGCTTCAGAACTTTCTCTAGGGTGGAAAAGCTCTCAGTAAATTTTGCTTTGTGACGATGGTGTGGATGGTGACAGCCCAAGCCCAGAGCAGAGCCCCACTGTGCAGAGCAGAGCACGAAAGTCTGGGGCATCTGAAATTTAAAGCTCTACATTCCTGTCAAAACTATTTTTCTTTGGGAGATTTTGTAACTCTACAAAGCTGGGGCACAGGGATGGTGCCTGTGTTTAAGCATAAGTAAAACAGCTGGTAAAGACACTTGAAAAAAAAGATTAACAACAACATTATATATGCATTTTTGAAGAAACATTTAAAGTTACTGTGCAATAAACTGAGCAGAATGTCACAGAATGTCAAACTGGGCACAGTAAAAATAAATGTTATTCCCAAGGAAAATAAAAAGACTGCATATTTATGTAACATTCAGCAGATGGACGTGATATTAATACAGGGGTTTTCAGTTGTACTTTTATAGCTACTAGATTTTCTTGCCTAACTTGGCAACCCAAGGCACCATTTGATTTTTGGATTTGGACAACACTGCAACAGATGTCCAGACCAATAAAATAAATTCCTAAAGGGCTATGCTTAATTTGTGTAATTGATCAATTTTTGTTACATGGGCCTCAGTTCACCAGCATGTAACTGCCTTCCAGATTAGCTCAGCAGTAGGGATTTCATTCCATATGTTACAATGGTTTATTGGCGCTTTTGACGACACTGCTGATTCAGCAGCGTTGGGCGAGACACCTGTTGGTAACGGTAACGAAATAAAACCTGCAGGTACCAGGGCAAAAAATGGTGCAAAAGCCTTTGGGCAGCTTGTAAATGGGGGCACAGCTTCCCACATTTGCCTGAAACGACCGGGGAGAGCAACAGCACCTTTCCAGTGCCATCCCAGTTAGAGAAGGTGACTCCACCTCTTCTATAAAAAGTAATAAATGTGCTAAAACATAGAGGACAGATAAATGGTGAAAAATGATATCAATAAAAATTTTGTAGTACATTTCCTCTAATACAAAATGTCAGTGATTTACTCCTTCCCAATACAGGTTTAATTGATTCAAATAGCATCGGTAGTAATTAAAATATGGATTCTGAAGCACAACTGTTAGCTCTCATCACTCACCTATTAAACTTGCCATAGATGCTGTGTTAATTATCTTCCCATATCCTTGATTCAGCATAATGCGGCCTGCAGCCTGTGACAGAAATTAAAGGAAAGACCAGTGACCCTTTTTGTGATTGTGCTAATAATGACATGATAATAAATTAGTCTTCACTTTTCAGAAGAGTTTATGTGCTAACACATTTTTTTTAAGCACTTGATATAAAAACTTGGTATAAAAATGGCTGATGCAGGAAAAATCCCGTTGCCATTTCAGACCCTCTTCACTGTTGGCAATATTTTTTTCAAAACAACCACTAATATTGGGAACGGCCCTTCAAACATTTCAGGATATCCAGCCATTTTTTAATGCTTGAACTTGGGCAGCCAGTAAGTACTGGCTGCTTTTGAAAATATGGACCAAAATCTGTGGTTGATATAAAGCAAATCACTCCTTAGCTCCAACAAACCTGGGATTGATTTTATCGTGATAATTGGTCATAAAGTGCTATTAAGTAGTAAAGTGCTCTTTTTCAATTAAATTAGAACCCCCTTGCAAAACAAACCGGTACAGCATTTCACACTTACTTGGCAGCACAAAAACAATCCTCGTAAATTCACGTTAAAAGTTTTGTCCCATTCTTCCAGGGAAGTGTCTTCGCTTGCAGAGTTCATGTTGATCCCCGCGTTGTTGCACGCGATGTGGACGGTGCCCCAGCGAGCCACGATCGTGTCCACGACCCTTTGCACATCCTCGGGTTTGCTTACGTCTGCTGCCAGGGCAATGCTTTTAATCCCTGCAATAAGAGCGATGAAGAGGCATTCACAGAGAAAGAAAGAAAACTATCTATTTTGTGGTTATTTATTAATTCGTGTAAATGTATTTTTTTTAATGTATATATGTGTAAAATACATGCTATATAAATGAGCCACCTTAACTCGTGGCTCCACAAATTGTAGCAAAAGGGGCGTTTGTTATTGCAATGCTGCTGTTAGAAAGTTGATAACCGGTGCGAGGTTTGCTCGTTGGAGGCAAACACAAAACCCAGGGCTGAGAGCGGAGCCACCCCACCAGGACGAAGCTTTGAAGACTGCACCATCTTCTGTCCAAAGCCTCAACTGCAGCTTCCCTCTCCCGCAGCCCTTCTCCCCGGAGCAGCTCAGGAGCAAGGGAAAGCGAAGTACTCCCTCGTTTGCTCAGATGTAGATGTTTCTTTATGTCAAATTCCTCCCAAGATGCTGCAGAAAACAAACCTGTGCTCTCAGGATCAACTCCAGCCTCTAGGCAGCTAAAAGTCACAGACAAAGCCAAACCAGTTTGTAGCAGGAGATAACTGGGAAGACCCACACCGCAGGGTAGCCACAGTGTCTGTCCCTACTTACTCAAATCACACTAGCAGAATAACACGAGCATTCAGAAGTTAAGAAATTTACTGGATTGCAAACACACAAAAGCTGTGCTTTTTTTTTTCCTTAGAAAAACTCAGGCATTGATTTTTGCAGCAGTGCTGATCTGTAAATAGTTTAATTTACCATCAAAATCAGCTTTAAATGCCCTTATTATTAAACAAAACAAGCAGCCTGCTTAGGCAGCTGATGCTGATGGGGTTATACCCATCCTGGAAGTCAAACGGGGCTACACCAGAAAGGACTGTGATGAAACCCATCCTAACTCAAAAGCATTGAGGTAGCTGCTGGGGTTAGACCACAGATCATGAGTTCACAAGCAGTGAGTACACAGGTTGTGAGCTACAGCTGTTAAAGAAAGCATTTTGTACTTCTATTTAAGTGGAAAAAGTATACCCTGTTGGTCCCTCATTTTGGATCATTCTAAAAAAAAAATTTAAAAGAAGCTCTAAACCTATCCTGAGAACAGGAGAAGACTCTCCCAAAACGAAACTTAGAGATGGAGGCTTCCACAAAAGCAAGGCAAAGCAGTAATTGTGCCCAGAGATGTTTGCAAAAACCATCAGGAAAGTGGCTTTTGGATGGAAAAGCTCCTTTTGATCTTCAATGCCTTCAGGAACCTGCTCTGGGGTGCTCCCCACACAAGGCCATGGGGTGTTACGTCCCCTGTGACCTTCAGCTATGCCATGGTCCCCTCGCCACCCATGGTGGAGAAAAGGGCAGACTCACAATAGAGCCACCTACAAAAATGAATGTACATTCTGCCACAAAACAAGACCTCTTATTTTATCGCAGGTTTTATGCTAAATGCACTGAAAGAATAAGAATAACCAGACAGCCCCCGTTGCTCCTCCTAATTGTTATCAAGACGTGTAACGCAGAGGGAGTCTCTGCAATCTTTCTTATTCAATTTACAGGCAAAATGGGTCCAAGCGTGTTACTAATGGTGACAGAATGAGGCTCTTCACCTGCCCTCCAACTCTCACCCCATTTATGGCTTCATCTTATACAATAGTTCATAAAAACAAGACAAAAGGTGCCACGCGTGAGCGTCTGGCGAAGAAGCAGCGAAGGCATGTTCACTTCAAACCAGAGTCCCACACTCGACCTTAATCAATTCAGCTGACAGCCCTGCACTCTGAGAGAGGGGAAAAAAGCACTTTCTGTCTCTCCACTGTACCCCAAACCATTGGTTAAAAATAATAAATACAATAAACTATGGGAAAAGTGCTTAAAATCTGCATTCCTAACCAGAGATAAGAAACCCAGCACATAACCGCGCTGCTAGATGTGTGATGGTGTCAGTGCATCTCTACAGTCCTCAGTTTAGTTTTGTGATGCTCATGGAGGCAGTTTTGTGATGAGAAGGGCAGGTGAGGAGCTCAGTATCTCCATGCTAGAGAGATAACTATGTGCCAGATTTGCCCTTCTGCAAGGGGACATGTACACGGCCCCCCTGCCACGGGCTTCATCGCGGTATAAATGGAAGGAATACATTGCATACAAACAAGAAGATCAGAAGTGACATTGTGGGGAAAGCATTTGCATAGTCTACAGTGAAAATGCACATTTTAAAAATCCCGTCAGATTAATTCTTCCCTTAAGGTACAGACGGAGATTCCCCCTGAAGACTGAGGGGTATGTAATTGTAGGTAACCCTTAGGATTTTTTGGTTATGTTTCATCATTTTTGGTTCTTCTGTCAGGATCCATTAGCAACTGTTGGAAAAGGTATTCACACAGGATCTAAAAACAAAGACCCCTGTAGCCAAGGGACATACACTCGAGCTGCCTAACAAAGCTAAAACTGAGATCACAGAGGTTCTGATGTGTAAGACTCATCATGAGATGATGACACCATCCCCAAAAGACAGTAAAGGGCTCCTTGGTATAAATGGCAAAGCGGGTTTAAGAAAGCTAAGCAAAATTATTTTGAAAAAGTACCAGTATGGGAATGACTTGGGGCACTGCATTTCCAGCTTTGAGTTAGAGATGCCCAACCAAATTGTGTGTCGGGGCGGAATCACAGCTCCTTTGTTCTTACTATAGCAGGAAAAATGTGTATTAATACTACTATTGCTCCAATTTACTCATGTGAATATTTCAAGAGCCAAGCTACGTGAACCTTTTTGTCAAAATTTACTTCTAACAGAGCATGCGACTTCTTTGAAGCCGAAATGTTTCATGGAAACATATTGATTTCAACAAAAGTTTTCAAGGGAAAGCTTCTGAGGTCCAGGCTAGACTCTCTAGTTACCTCTGGAGAGAAAGAGATTGAAAACCTGACCTTTTCAGATCCTTTCCAAAAACGGGCATTTGGATATAATTCCCTTTCACAAAAGCATTACAAAGTTTGGATTTTGTTCCAGCAAGGAATGACAATAAATTTGAAACCTCAAAAACCGTCATGAGGTGGAATAGATGTGCCCTGACCAGCTGCACTGGTCAAGTTGATAGAGAATATTTGACCTCAAAGGGTAAAGATGTATAAAGACTCAGAAGCGAGATTTTTCTTCACTTCACACTGCAATAGTATTTGCTATTCCTCATGACCTCTCCAACTACATTTTGTAACACACATCCCCCACCTCCTCTGGGCTTGCAGCCCACCGGTGAAGGAGCAGAGATGTAGGGCAGTCATTGAAGGATGCATAATCAAACTCCCACTGAAAATGCCCTGGAGATAAGTTAAGTTACTTTTCAGATAGGCTGTTGGCATCCAAAGCCTCATGGCTCCATCAGGTAGCCCATTTCTATCTGAATAGCTCTACTTGATATGCAGGATCTCACCCTGAATAAAGGTCCAAAAGGCAAGTTAACTTGAAGGGCACAGCCACTTTGTGGCAAGACCAGATGGCTTCAGCCCATAAGAAAATGCAAAGCTTCAGGGAAGGGAGGGGCTGGATGACTCAAGAATTTGTTATAGGAGCTCGGCACTTTCTGTTCTAGGTCATTATTTGGGATTAGATCAGCAATCAAAGCTCTAACTGTGACTCTCATACTCAGTGTAAAGTGTTTTCTGCTTACTAGAGCTGCTTACTACAGACTGAGGCTTTTTGTTCAAGATGTTCTCTGCAAAGTCTCAGGATATCAAAACCAGAGGCGAACCATTATCGTCCCTTCCTCAGGGAGCTGATTGACACTGGGTGATAGAAATACATCTACAGGGGCTGCTTTTGCTGGAGATAGTTTCCAATGGCCCATTCCTTTCTGAGATCAGAGTGGAAACAAATACTGGTGACTTTATCCAAACAAGAGTGTGAACATTTCCTGGATAAAGCTTCATCTTTAGAGGCAATGAAGTACTAAACTTTGAAGAAGGCTCAGTTGTAATCTTACAAAAGGAATTATAAAGAAAGTAACACTTTCTTTCTTTTCTCATAAAAATTATATTTCCAGTTTTCTTTTTCCCCTTTACAATTGCAGTTTAGCATGACTCTAGGGGGAAATTCAATTTTATGTTACTTTTTCTGGTTTTACTGTTAAAATAGAAGTGGCTTGTAGAGGACTTCATCTCTTATTTAGGATTTTAGTTATTATGTCTATTAATGTGATGTTCCTATAACTAACGTTGCATGCTTGTTTGAAAGAACTGAGGGTTTGAAAAATGACTTTGCTTCAATCTGAGGGCACAGTGAGAGATTTATGCTGACCATACCTCTACCTTGTTTTGATGTTTTGGCTCAGGGACCAGACATTAAGGAAGAGGTGCGAGGGATGTGCTAACAAGCTCATAGGCCATGTCTGTTGCCCCTCCTTAGCGAAGCTTGAGGTCCCTTGGCTGCTGCACGAATTAGTCTGAGGAGCACCAGCTCTGTTGGTTCAACGCAAGTTGTACAGATCTCATTTGCAAGGTGTGGCCCTTCTCTGTCCCTGTCAGTCATGGCTCACTGCTGTGCTTCTTTTGGGCACTCTTGGAGAGCAATTTTGCTTGGATCACTTTGCCCCTCTGGATGAGTTTATATGAATAAATAACCCTCACAGATGATGTGATATCGATGACCGTTTGCTGAGATAACACTGACATCCAGCCTGGACCAGAGAACTTCTGTGACCTTGGCACGTATTTGAAATCCCCCTGCTCTAATGTGTTCCCCACCAGGGCTGGATGGAAAATAATTGTGCTGCAGAGAAACGGTCAGGTTTGAGCAAGGCAAGCAGCCCATTGCAGCACTTATCAACGGGTTGTGTCCAGTGGGACCTGTGGGTCAGCCCTGTGCTTACCTTTGAGGCCGAGCTCACACGCCACCGCTTCTGCCTTTGCAAGGGCCAGATCCACCACGGCTACTTTAGCACCAGCTTCTCCCAACGCATGAGCAAAGGCTCTTCCAATTCCCTGCCCTCCGCCTGTGACGTAGGCCACCTGGCCATCCAAACGCAGCCGGTCAAGGATGCGACGCCTGTTATAACCCCAGAAGACATCATCCCTCACCACTTCTTTCTAAAACAAAAACATATATACGTTGCACAATGAGGTGCAAAGCTCGGAAAGTGATAACTATTAAGGACTCTATCTGTGAGAAGGAGGTGGGAGCACAAATAGGGGTCAATGTCTTTTTAGCCCATTACTTAAGACAAAAGGTATGACTAATCCAAGCCAAAAAGCACCCTTATTCCTACAGATATTATTTTCAATGAGAGCACTATACGCAAGACAACGGAGCAGAAGAGCTGTGGTTTGGGGAGATGCATGGACCACTCCACTTACCTGGAAGTGAAGTTTGGTATTTCCTGACCCAGGAAATCTCATGGGAGATGAGTCAGGTAAAATTTCTTAGGAGATGACTCAGTTTGCCAATTATTTTACCCCCAGGGCCCAATTCCGCCTCAGGCTCAGCTGGCTCCAGGAAGGCACAGAGGCTAAGAACAAGTTTCCAAAGGCAGGATTTGGCTCAGACGGAGCACAGTCAAAATATCTTCACAAGGCTGGTGCGCAAATAAAGATATCAGCCAATAACTTAAAGCAAGCTGTCATCTGATCAGCTGCCATACATCATTTCCCTCTGACTGGAATTAAAATGGAAAATACAAGATGTTTAAAATATTGAGCTTAAAATGCCAGGAACTGCCAGTGGATATAGCTTCGGGAGCACTCAGAAGCTGCAAAACAATCAGGAGGTTTGGGTCTCCATTTACCAAGTTAGGCCATTGTGACTCCAGATGGGAACTTCATTATAGCTGGATGATGCTCACGATGTAAAACAGAGAAAGATAAAAGCACCATCTTTTCCACAGGACAAGTAAAATATAAGGCCATGAAAATATCTGTCTCAGTAGGAGAGCATCATGTGCTGTATTGGGGGGGGAGGGAAATTAAACAAAAAAAGAGGGTAACTTCAGAAATATTGCAGTGGTTTGTTATGGCTGGGCCCCGTCTCCATCTGCCCATGTCCCCCTGAATGGGAAGGACAGGAGAGCACCAGGCACAGACACCCGTTGAGCAGCGCTCCAGAGCTCGAGATTTATCACAGCACCAGCACGGCTGATCCGAGAGATTTTGCAAGGAATCAGCATTTGATAGCTTTAGGGTAACCCTGGACTAGAGAGGCTAATACACGCCAAGCCCCGAGCTGCACAGCACCATGGCATGCCAGAACACAAGTTTGGGTTTTTGCCACCAAAGCCCTGGAAGTTATTTTGCCGTTGTCCCCAGCAGAGCTAAAATTTTCCCAGAAGTGCTCACAGAAAGGAAACACACACCTTGGATTCAATCACTGCATCTGGAGGTACAGGATTCCTGCGAATGATGCTCAGTCCACTCTGCACAGGTAGAATTATCTGCAAATATAACGCACACACACGGTGTTTAATTGCTTTGTACCTGGCTTTCTACCAGCCAAATTCCACTGATATGAAAGGTAGACCTTCCTTGCTTAGGCCACCGTAGCTTTTCTCCTACTCGTATTCTTTAGCTAAAACTCCCTTCAACACAAATTTGTCAGGCATGTGTATTTGCTCACATTCCTCTTCCAAACTCACGGCTTCCACAAATGCCAGGAAGAAAACGTATTTTTTTCTCTCTGTTTTCTAAATCAGTGTTGGCTGCTGAGGTTTCTGGGTTTCCACCACCTAGTTAATGCTGTCATGAGGGTATTCCAGCCTTATTCTTGGAGCTTAGCAAACCATGACAGCAACACTTCAGTGTTCTTCAACATTCGCTAGAATATCTGTCCTGCACCCACCGAATAATAATATCAGTGGGTTTTGCCACCTACCTTCTCTGATACCAGTATCGCAGTTCAGTGAAAACTGCACTCAGTGTTGGAGGTTCATCACCAAGATCAAGCTACTAGAACCTCAGATATGGAAACAACATGCCACTTACATGCATTGAATGGCTAAAAGTAAGATTCAGGGCATGAAAAATTGTCATTAATTTTTTCCCTTTCCTACAAAAAGAAAAAAAAGTTGCTCCTGGTACATTAGCTGACAGTTGTATTGATGATAAAACAAATACAGAAACACTAGAGGCACCTCTAGAGACAGTCTGACCTGCAGATAGACAAGAACCTTGAGCTGATGATGCTCACACCAAAACCCTCTGGGCATGAGCCTCACAGCCCTGCGCCTGGGAGGGAGGTGACAGAACTCACCTGTCCCACCACAGGACCAGTCTTCCAGTGCCGAGTCCTCAGTGCCTCATCCTCAGCGGCTCCTCCCAGCCACAGCAGCCCCTCTGCCACCCCAAGGCAGCCATGGCATGAGACCAAGATTTGGAAGCTGGTGGTGACTGCCCTGGGGTAGCATCATTCACACCTGCTTTAAAGTCCTGGAGGGCATGTGTTTAAATTTGCCTCTAAACCCACGGCATGCTCTTTATGCATCCTATTAGTTTGTTGGGGTTTTTTTTATCCTGCTGGAGTAGAACTTTGTTGACTCCTGTTGTGCTCGTGGTGACCTAGAGCCTCCAGAGCCTTTAAAGTGGAGCGGTAGTTCCTTGGTTGTACCGTAGAGCCAATTATTCGCTCTAAGTGCTCCACTTTTATCTTGCCTTTAACACTATATGATGTAGACAGCGAGAAGGGCCCACTTCTGAATATAGAAACTCATACATAGAGCTCAAGTGAGGTGAGGTGAATTATAATAAAATTTGAGTTCATTTTAGGTCCTCTGGATAATGGCACCAACAAAAGAAACATTTTAAAGAGTACTTTGCAAAATCCATAGATACAGTACCACAGGCACCTTAACCAATTGCATTGCACTAACCTGCTCAACACGAGGATCTGAATTAATCACTGCATTTAATTTTCTGACAGCTAGTACATTTTCATCAGCTATGTTCTCCAGGTAGACTTGTCCTTTCATGAGTGTATTCTCTACACAGATCACTGCATCCATTCTCAGCAAGTGGTTATCCATGACAAAGCTGTAGTAGTTAACAGCATTCCTTTGATCAGCATCAATAAAGACTATATCAAAGTGCTCATCCTCAGCATGTAACACCTGTGAAAAAAAATATGTTGGAGAAAAGACTAACTATTTACCTGAAAATTTAAAATCTTGTCATTAAAATATCCTTTCTATAAAACCCAAACCAGAGGGAGCCCTGCTGTTTTAAAGGTGACATTCTTAGAATTACTTCTGGAGTTTTCTGTATTTTACAGACAATTCTTCAGCAACGCTGGTGCACAAAACTCTGAACCTCTCAAAGAAAACCAGGATGTAAAAGAGGATGGTTCATCCCAGCTTGTGGTGTTAAGAGTCACAGCAGAAACATCTGCATATCTAGAGTCAAAGCAAATAGATCCATCAGGATTAGGGAGAGAACTGGCATCAAACTCATCAGCTGAGGTGCTGCAGTGTTATCTCTTCTCCAAGGAGTAACTATCAACAAATTGAAGAGTGGCAATTACATCAGTCTGGTAGAAAGAGGCATAAGGCTGATCCTGGGAATTGCAAACTAGCAAGTCCCACTTCAGTAGCAGGAAAATGGTTGAAATCCCAATTAAAAAGAGAATTATCAAGCACATAAAAGAACAGGTCATGATAGAGATAAAGCAGTACAGCTCCTATGAAGGAAAATGATGTTTCTTTAATCTAAAAAAATGCTTTGGATGGCTCAGCAACAGAGAGGATAAAAGAGACTGGCTGCTATCATCTAATTGGATTTTCAGAAATGTGGCACACCTTCCCTCCAAGCAGGCTGCTGATGATAATGTATAAAAGTGTTGATGGATGACCAGATGGGAGCCTTTACAGCCTTCTCCTGTGGCAGCTAATGCACTCGCTGCCCAAGAGGCTGCTGTGGAATATTTCAGATTCCATCTGGGACTATTTAACTGCATCTGTGTGCATTGCAATGAAACAACGGCTCATCCACCTATCTCGGCAAGCAGAAATGCTTTCAAGTCTTGGCATTTCGAGTGAAAAGAGAAACAATTATGTTTTTTAGAACTCACTGTTTCTACCACAACTTTTAACAGTACTTCTTGCGTCCAGATTTCCCTTTTGTGTTTGGAGAAATTGTGCACAACAAGGGACGAGCAATTCCCCAAGATGTACAAGAGAAAGCATCAATAACAAATGGCAACAGAATGTGAAAAACTAATTTGTTTTCAGCAATGATGTTGATGGCTCCCAAAAAGAGATTTCAGGAGCCTTTCTGAAGCAGGGAGTGCATCATTCAGACGAGGAAATAGCGGAAAGTAGATCACTGAAGCTCTGATTTACTTTATTGTGCAAACTGGCATCATTGTGGTTAAGAAATTAAGCCTGTCCGAGAGCCCGGACACTCATGCTTACTTCAGATGTGCTATAGCACAGAAGCTCTGCCAAAAAGCATTCATGAGTCCACATTTGGGATACCTTTTGATACTACACTACAATGAAAAAAGACCTCAAGGCCAAATGGTTTATAATAAATGTAGCAGAAACTGGGACATCTAGTTTCCTGGGATCCATCTTTTCATCTCATGACCAGTAAGAAAATTTTGTCCTTGTTCCCTCTTGAGCTATACTGGGGGAAAGCAGCAGCAACATTTTTGCTGCTGTGGTAGAGCATCTTATATTAGGCTGCAACTCAGCTAGTTTGTCCAACGTAGATACTGCAGGAAGGGTCAGAAGATGAAAGCTGAGAGGAGTCCATCAAGAAGAAAGATTAGGGGTCTCATTCCCCAGAGAGAACAGCCAAAGCCAAATTCAAGTAATTATCATGACTTATCACTACCTTCTGACTTGTAACCTTCTCAGGCGGAAGAGGTGGGGGGCAGACATTTAGAAGCAGATGTGACCATCTCTGAACATATGTTACTACTGCTCTGTGGTATGGCTCCCTAATGAAAAAGAATCTCACTTTTATGCATTGACTTCATTAGGTCCATATGGAGGTGTGTAGCTCTTTGGATATTAGCTGGACTTCTCATTTCATCCCTCCTTCTGTACTGCCTACCTGCTGATAGTTCACCCTCTTCTTATCTATCTTCCAATACGGATAAACCACCTTTTAACTTCACAGCTTTCATCCCAGGAGGGTGCCTGTGCTCTACGTGTATCCAGCACACGCCTGTCTTGTCCTTGCACTGCCTGGGGGTGTGAGGCCACCAGTTGGGAGGCATTTCTTTTCTGCCAGTTCATCAAGTCCTGAACGGCCAGACATAAAGGTCACCTGGGCACCTTTCATTTCTTCTCGATACCTAGTACCAGATACCTCTCTGGAAATGCCTGAATCACTGCCTTGGGGTTCATATTGGGATCTTGCCACCATTTGATCTTCTTGTTTCCACAGCTTCAAGATTGCTGTTGGGTTTTCCATATTTAGCTGGAAGCAGCTCCAGGCCTGTAAGGGAAATCCATGAAATTCCTTGAACCAGCTTTGCTTCTCAAGCAGCCTCTACACAAGAGAAAAACAGCCACAGGAACAGAGAAGTGCTCTGTTTCCTGGACCTCCTTGGCTAGCAGAGCACGGGCCACCTGCACAGGTTGTCACTGGGACCGGGTTACCATGTTGGGGGCAGTTTCCTCACCAGCAGCACCTGCTGCCGAACCAAGACAGTCAGAAAGAAAAAAAAGACCTGCTCCGTTGGGAGCTCTGGCTGCAGAGATAAGCACTAGAAACACTGGTGCAGCGATGAAGAGAAGAACTCACTGCCGTCCCTCGCAAAATGGATGAAGGTGTTTAAGAAGAGGCACTGATCACCCTTGTCCTCCTGGAGCAGACAGGGACCTCACAGCACGTTGCAGATGCCTTTGTCCTTTGCTGGGAGAGAAGCAGAGCCCAGACGTCTCCAACTGTGAAGAAAGCTGAGATCCAGAAGGAAATAATCTCCTGCAAAATATCCTGCTGAAACTAATTTCCTGAATGTTCACAGTGCAATCCCTTCTCCTTGCTACAGAGGCATCATAGACAGCAACAGATGGCAACAAGAAGTGTCTTAATTCAGAGCTAACTTGGCTAAAATTAATGTTTTTGCTTACAGTGAGTCATTAACTTCCTTTTGGATTAAAAAAGAAAAAAAATCTTCTAGCACTGCATTTCACAGGGAAGATGCACAAAAACAAGCATGAGAGAGGGCACAGCAGCACCGTCAATGGATACAGCAAAAGATCAGAGAGAGGATATCCCAAATAAAAACATGAATGAATCTTCTGCCAAAGCTCAGAGAAAACCTGACTGGAGTTCTGCTCAGAGACAACTCTCTCATAAGGCACATACAAACTCAATCAGAAAAAAAATGACTGTCCAGTTCCTTTGATATGGATCATACAGTCAGCATATTTGTAATAAAGATGTACTCAAAACTTATTACCTTCCCTATGCCTTGTTCTTGACCTAAATGTAATAGCAACCCATCCTTAGGGTACACAGAACACATGAAAAAGTACAGCTTCCTTTTAAAACACCATCAGAATATTTTACTGTATGTGGACATACACTCTTGTTACTCCTAAATGCTATTCTATTGAGTACAGTTTATATTCACCGGCAAAGCTAAATCTCTAGGGAAGCTAGAGAGGGAATGCAATTTCTAGTAATAACAGCTCACAACAGTGAATACTATCCACTTATCCCCACAATTTCCAGCTATTTTGGACTCCTTTCTGAATTAACCTTTCATATCAAAAGGAGCAATTCTGCACACTAGAGACTCCGACACAATTTCATGCATAATTTATTCACTCAGTTCAACATTAAACGCAGAGTCCTTGACTTTGTCAAGGTGGATTCTGTTGGCAGACTTCACAAGCTGCAAAACAGGAGAAATGAGATCTGCAGCTCAACCTCTTCACCTATTCTGTCTGGTAAAAGAAGGGGAAAAAAAGAAAAAAGAAAACCCCGACATGCTTACACAATGCCCTGCAATCAGCAGAATCTGCTGCAAACACGGTGTTGTTTTTTGTGTCGCATTTCCGATTTTAAAATGGAAGGATCAGAATCACGGATGGGAACAATTTCCTGGTAGTTTCCATTCCCTGCGGACTGAATCCTGCATCCATTGTTCAACCACAAGTCCACTGGGAATTAAAGGAAGCTCTTTGTGCAGGGTCAGGCCTCCTGCTCACAGCTGATGCTTGGCGAAGCACAGCACAACAGAGCTTAGACTTAAGGAGCTTGTTGGGAAAGGTTTTTAAAGGCTAAACCAGCACACATTGAAGAGGTACCTAGTTCCCTCTGAAAACACCTGTATCAGAGACTGAACCCAAGGAAAGGCTTCCCCCTCAGTCCACATTTGAAAATACTATGTAAAAATTACTGAGGCCATTTGGTACAGAAGTTTGTGCCATGGTCTATGTGAGAATGTTCTGGGTTTAGCCAAAAACCCAGTCCTGTTTAGTGATTTTTACT
>NW_009730776.1:0-4129 GCF_000703405.1 Apaloderma vittatum
GAATAGTGGCGGCTGGAGGAGGGACACGTTCCCTCCGTGGTTCCCTTGCTCTGGGTCGTGGCTCTGGCTCCACCAGTTTTTTTATTGTGCTTTTGGGGTTGCAAGGAGTCGGCGTCTCATGCGACTGCGGCCGGAGCCAGGGAGATCGCTGTGGTTGTTCCTGTTGGGAGGGAGACAGGACTTGCGGGGCTTCGGGGTGGAGAGCGGCATGGGGAAGAGGCTGATCCCGGGGGTGGCTGGAAGTGCCCAGAAACCTGGATTTTCCTCCACGTATGCTCTGCACTCCACCGTGCTTCCCTGCTCGTGCGGCTACGGCCAGGAGGGACTGCGGCTGCAGTTGGGGAATATTTCCCCCACACTCTGGCATGGCTGTCATGTGGGTGCCAGGGGCCTCTCCAAGGAACTGCCTCTTTCTCATGGCTGGGGCATCTTCAGTGTTGGGAGCTGGATTTTTTTTTTATTATTATTTGTATTTTTTTACCTCATGGTGATACACCACCGACCTGGGGTGTCCTGCTCCTTCCCGGGCAATGGGTGCACTGGGGTCTGCACACAGCCCCTGCTCTGGATCTGTTGTGCCTGGGGTGGAGATGATATGTGATGCTGGGCTGCTCTGTGGGGTGCTGCGCGGGAACACCCTTGGCCTTCCCCTTTGACTGTTGGAAGGCAGACCCTTCCGTGCCTCACTCCTGGGTGGCACGGCCCTAGCGTGCTCGGGGAGGCTGTCCTCGGGAGTTGGCACTACCTGCGACCACCAAGGACGATGTGGCATTAGTCCTGCAGGGTCCCTGATGGGCATGCGTGGGTCGGGACGTGGCAGAAAGGTTTATGGTGTCTCTTTCAGTCTTGTGTATAGGCTGTGGGGCTGGCTCATTCCCCCATAACCATCTGTGGGTCCTTGCCTCTATGCTGGCCTCTGCTTCTTCATTTTGTGGTGGGATCAAAGCATCCTCTGATGTCCTCAGGTGTACCCAGCCCTCCCTGATCTCTGCAGCCCATCCTGCTGATGTGGGGTTGTGCATTATCTGGGGGCAGGAGGGTCTGGGCTGCCTCTGAGGAGCAGGATGCAGTTTCCCAAACCGTGTGTTTGGATCCTGAGCACTTCTTCGGGATTTTCTCAGCCACCACTTTTTCCCATCCCCAGGTGTGTGGCAGGGTGGCTGATGTGTTTGTCCTTCTGCAGGCAAGGCTGATGCTGCCGTGCCAGAACAAGGCAGCTCGGCTCTTGCCCCTGGGCTGTCAAGGTTGGTGCTCCTGTCAGCCTGGCCCCATATCAAGATGTTTGCAGAAGCATGGTCCACCCTGACCCTGAGGCAGCACCATGGGGTACCTAAAGGGCAGGGTATGTGCACAGGGAGTTCCCATCATCCTAGGCCAGTAGATCCCTGCTCAGAGGCAGGGTGGCTGAGGGTTCCGGAAAGCCTCTGAGGGCCCTTCTGAGGCTGATCTGATTATCTGCCTCTGCCCCAATGTGGCTGAGGCATGTGGGTTGGTGATGCTTCAACCCAAACTGCCTTACCCAGGTGAGGTCCTGACCCCGCAGGAGCGGAGCATGGCCCCGTGCTGGGCTGTCCCTGCTGCAGGCTGAGCTCAGCCCTCGCTGAGCTGGGCACCTGGCAGGCAGGGGAGGGAAGGGAACTGCTTCCAATGGACCTACTGTGCTGCTGTTCCGCCCCTCACCCCCCGACCAGGGGAACGGGATGAGCAGCCCTTCTTAGGCCCCACAGCTGAGGTCAGCACTGGGGCCACGCTGATGGCACGTCCCACGATGGATCTCCTGGAGCCTGGGCTATGACCCTGGCCACCGTGGGAAAGCGCAGGGTCCCCTGTCCTGATCTGGGAGTTAGCCTCAGCCCCGTGGGCTAGGGGCTGGATGAGGGGATTGCTTGCTCTGTCCTGGGGTTATGCCTGACCCATGTCCCTGTTTGGGAGATGGAAGGAGGCCATGTCACCCCATAAATTGGACTCAACTGTGGAAATGTTCAATTAGGCTCCTCCAAAGCAATTAGCCACTCGGAGGCTTAGAAATTCCGGCTAGCGACGAGTGTTGAGTTACCTCTAGACACCTGGCAGCTGTTCCCAGCTCTCCCAGGGCGTCTGCAGGGCCAAGGGGCCGGGGCAGTGAGCTCCGGGCAGGCAGAGCCTTGGGTGGTGAATGGGGCTGCCTGATTTATAGCACCGAGGGCTGGTTCAAAGGAAGGCCGGGTTAATTCCTAACCGGAACAGCCAAGCGCCCCGCGCAGCCATTGCGCTCTCAAAGAGTTGCCAAGTTTCTCTCTGGAGAAGACCCGGTCCCTGTTCTGGAGGGGCCAGGGACGTCTCGGAATGTGCCAGTGGAATGAAATGGGATGCGTGGTATGGGAGGTCAGGGGAATTTGCTGCCTTGTTCTCAGCTTGGGGCATGAAGCAGAGACACCCCCAACCCCCTTGGCAATAGCTCTTGTTCTTCCTTGACCTCTGCAACAGGACTTGGCACAGGGTGTCCCTT
The DNA here is from genome assembly GCF_000703405.1 of Apaloderma vittatum. Classification (NCBI taxonomy): domain Eukaryota; kingdom Metazoa; phylum Chordata; class Aves; order Trogoniformes; family Trogonidae; genus Apaloderma; species Apaloderma vittatum. Next base: position 2,489 of record NW_009730776.1, read on the forward strand.
CCCTGGCACCCAGGGCAAGGCTGGGGTGCAGCCTGGGGCTCCTCTATGGCAGGGGCAAGCAGGAGAGGAGACCCCATCTGATTCTATCTTTGCAGAGAGGGCCATCAGGATTGGGAGAGCTGCAACAGAAAGCCAAGTATGGTTGTTGAAGGACCTCCCAACCCTGCCTCTGTGCTGGGGAGACTGTGCATGTGGCTCCTCTTCCCACTGTGCATGGTGGGACCCACGGGGAGGTGTGAGGCAGAAGCCATGGGGTGCTGCAGCCATTCCTGGGTGGGCATGGGGAGAGGTGGGTGGTCTCACTGCTACCAGCGGGTAAGTTTTGTGGAGTGAGATGTCAGTGCGGGAGCTGAGAAAGGAGCAGGTGAAGCCGGGGTGCAGGGCTGGAGGGGATCTGCATGGGGCTAGTGTCAACAGCACGGGGGGTTCTGACAGCAACTGATGCCTGCTGGGAGCTGGCTGGAGCCATCCTTGTGCCTAAGGGGTGGCTCCCAGGCTGCCATGTCCCTATTCCATCCCCAGCTGGGTGTCCTGTGGAGACAGGGTCCCTACTCCTCTTGGGGTGTGGTGACACAGGTATTGCCCCATGGGGACAGAAAGGAAAGTCTGGGGTGCCCAGAGCTGCCCTGACAGGATTTTTTCCTTTGGGACCCTGCAGACCTCTCTGTTCACAGGGTCTGGGTGTCCTTGTGGACCCTGTGCCCTCATTGTTGGGGGCTCGATGGAGCAAGGGACAGCTGGGGGTGTTGCTGCCATGGAGTGCCAAAGTCCCCATTATCCCAAAAACCCGCCTGCCTGGCTCTGCTCTCCGCTCCAAAGCACCTTCTCCCTCAGCCCCGGCTGGCTCTGAAAGGATCTTTCTTCTTGGTGCGGTGGGGGGAGCTCACCCAGCAGCCCCCCTGCCTGCCAAAGATGAGGCGCAGGCAGTTTGCCTTTATTTATCTTTGGGAAGTGAGCACGAAACCTCTTGCTTTTCCTTTTCCCTTCCTTGACAGCTCGGTCAGCTTTTTTGGGCTGGAAAATTTTGCTAATTAACCCAAAGAGACTGTGAGACTCTTCACAGATGGCTGTGGCTTATCTGCCCCTATCCATTTTGCTTTGCTTTTCAACTTATATTTTTTTTTGTTTCCTAGAAAGTATTTTTTTTTCTGGTTGGTGTTTTTTGGTTGGCTTTTTTTTTTTTTTTGTACTTAGACATATCCACGGACTTAGGGAGGGGGGCTCTTTTTTTGCGTTTTAAATGTTATTTGGCGGCTGGGAGGGGGCAGCGCCAGGGCCCGAGAAGAGGGTTTTATTATCTGCCTCTCCCTCGGGCCTGGAAAAGTGGTCTGAGTTCAAAAAATTCATTTCTTGCCTGAATGAAGCCAGCAATGTGGAAAAATTTCACCATTCAGAGGGGGATGAATGTATGTTTCAACCACACATTAAGTGACATTAGCAAGCAGTGGAGTGCCTAATGTGGCCATTTTTCACAGCAGCCAACAGAGGGGGTGATTAGCATAATTAGTACAGGCAGCCCTATACATATGGAAATGGCAAATGCCTAAATGCCAACACCAGTGGAAATTTATGTCAATGCTGACAGGAGTCTTAGCGGTGAATAGTTCCCAACTGAATCCCCTCTTTTCCCCCCCTCCCTTT
>NW_009730777.1:0-1532 GCF_000703405.1 Apaloderma vittatum
CCGCAGCCTCTCCTCGGCCACACCCGCCTATTTACTTATTCTAAGCCCTCGCTTTAAAAAATGTTATTTTCTTTAGCGTAGTTGCTTATTCTTTCTGAAACTTCAGAGCCTTAGATAATAGCTCGTGGTTTGAACTTCGTGCGCTGTCCATTATTTTTCATTGCGACTCTCCTTGGCTGGGCCTTTATTAGTAGACGTTATGCTTTATTGTTCTGGGTAACTTTCATAGCTAAAAAAAATCTTGGTTCAGCGTTTCTATTTATTAATTAATTAATTTATTTATTTTGCAATCCCTATCATCTTTTGTGCATCCTTGAAGGGATTCTTGAAAAGGTGATTTTTTAGTTTTATTTTTTTTTGCAGATTCTGATTCTGGATCTGAATCTGATTCCGATCAGGAGAACGCTGGCTCTGGGAGTAATGCCTCTGGAAGCGACAGCGACCAGGATGATGACAGAGAGGCAATAAAACCCAGTAATAAGGAGTTATTTGGAGACGACAGTGAGGATGAAGGGGCATCCCACCACACAGCGAGTGACAACCATTCGGAAAGGTCCTACAATCGCTCTGAAGCTTCAGGACATTCTGAACACGAAGATAATGATCAGTCAGACGTGGACCAGCACAGTGTTTCAGAAGCTGCTCACGATGATGAGGAGGATGACCGTGGGCATGGGTCAGATGAAGGCAGTCATCATTCAGAGGGAGATGGTTCTGAGAAAGCACACTCAGAGGATGAGAAGTGGGGCAAGGAGGACAAAAGCGATCAGTCAGACGATGAGGAGAGACAGCAGAACTCTGATGATGAGGAGAGACAGCAGAACTCTGACGATGAGGAGAAAGTGCAGAACTCTGATGAAGATGAAAGGCCACAGATATCTGATGATGAGGAAAGGCTCCAGAACTCGGATGAGGAGAAAATGCAGAACTCGGATGATGAGGAGAGGCCGCAGGTCTCGGATGAGGAGAAGATGCAGAATTCGGATGACGAAGAAAGGGCCCAGCACTCTGACGAGGAGAAGATGCAGAACTCTGACGACGACGAAAGGGCCCAGCACTCCGATGAGGACGACCAAGAGCATAAGTCTGGTAGGACTGAACACAGCAGTAATGATTTGATTCTGGCTTGATCTCTGTTTATGGTTTCATTTATATTGGCCTGAAAAGATTCAGACTTCAGTGTAAAGGCATTAATCATGTAGCTTTCAACTAAAGTAATTTTTTTTATGCAGCTCTTTTAAATTCCTTTTCATCTGAATCAACTTATTAATAGAAAGGAATTTTAAAATATGTGGAACAAAATTTTTAATTTGCTGAGATTGATTATGCTCCTTAGTAGAGTCTGCAAGGGGCAGTGATAGTGAAGATGAAGTTCTGCGAATGAAGCGAAAGAAGCCAATTGCGTCAGATTCAGAAGTGGACAGTGATACAGAAGGACAGAAAGGTAAAGGGTGGTGTTTTGTGGGTTGCTAGTTCATTTAATCCTCATCTTAATCGTGCCTGTTGTGATTTGACCCTGGCCGGCAGCCAGG
>NW_009730778.1:0-23672 GCF_000703405.1 Apaloderma vittatum
AATTTAATGAGGCATTTAGGGCTGTTACCTTCAGAGTCAATGGAGGCAGCCTGTTTAGCCTAATGCACTCGCCGCCGAGCCGATGGGTCTATTGCAGGCAGATCAGAAGTCATGGAGGGACTCTCCTTTCAACACAAAATTCACGACCCATTAAACTTATTCTGTGGTAACAGCTTCTTTACAAACGGAGACGCATGGAAAACAGCCACTGCCGTGCGCTTCCTGAAAGGATTTACATGCAGGAGAGAAGTACGCTCGTGAGGTTGTTCTATTTCACCAGTATTATCTCCAATCAAGGCATAAAGGCAGCTCTGCTCTAGCTAAGTGAGGTAAATGGCTAAAAGAAAAGCTTTTAGCAGCCTCCAGATAGATCTGATTCGCCTCCCGGGTCAGAGCGGAAGCGTCTCCTTCGACGGATGGCGAAGAGGGCTCAAACCATCACAGAGCATCCGGTCTGATCAGAAATTACGAGCGAGATGTTATGCCGGGCACGCAAATATCTAACTGCTGATGCACGCTCTTCGACATGACAGTCAAGGAGTGATCACCAAGATGCTCACAAGGTAGAAAGATGTCTACGGGTTATTCTACCTCCGACTGACAGGCAGGAGATCTGAACCAATGTGGCAGCGTGCTTAACGGGGCAGGGAGCACCCATCCACGAGCAGAGGGAAAAGCTGAGCGAACAGGTTGATTGAAAGCATGTGCAGGCATCCAATAACCTTCTCAAATATTTTTCAGTTTCATCTTCCTCAAATTATTCTTGCCATACCGCATTTGGTGTTCAGCATAAAAGCTAAACTCATCTAATAACCTTTACAACATACCAAAAACGCACTTCAGAAGTCATACGACATTTGGAGAAGTACTTGATGGAGACTTTTACTATAGACCTGTTTTCTTCAATTTCATTTATCACAGAAATGAAAGGTGGGGTTTATCAGCTGAACCCACTTATTCTACTGTGGACTAAAAAAGTTAAGTCCTAGTACTAAATTGCAGCAATATTTCCTGTTGGTGAGAGTTTTGTCATCTCAGGAGGACAGAGAACTTGAGAAAAAATAAAGTAACGGAAGTCACCTTTCCATTAGCAAATGACAGCATTCTCTAGATGACATGTGGCTGTGCTTGCCTGTAAGTATGAAGTCAAATAAAATATTAGAGATACTCAGTTCCCAAAAGGTGTATTTTTTTTTTCCTGGGGAAACAGTAAATGAACTGCTCTATACCCTTGCCCACTACACTCTAAAGTGAAGTTGCATTTACCACATTGCTGAGCTCCCTGCTGTTTACAGGAAGGGTTGACTTAGGTGTTGAATAAGAAGAGAAGGAACTTTGAGCAAGTGTAAACTTCATTCCCATTTCTGAAATTTATGGATCCAAGTCACACTTGCTAACGATATTTTTTAAATATAAAAGACTGCACTAGCTCAGAGCTTGTAATATGAATGCAAATGAACTTGTAATTACACTATGCAATTTTCTACTTTAAAAAAACCACTATGAAAATAGAACAGACCTGAAGAGCAGTGTGAACTGCAGTTCTTCATTGTATTCTTTCATTATGCAGAAGTTGCCATAAGCAATCTGCTCTGTTCTAATGTAAAATATTTTTTAGGCCATGGCTTTGCAACGCAAATTCCCACACGAGAACACGGATAATGGTCACAGCTCCTCCTCTCTAGTGAAAAACATGACTAAGATGCAAAGGAGCAAGATATTTGGTGTGATGATTGGCACAGCCTTCTTTTTGTCCCTGTCTGTAAAGCTAATTTAAACTCAATATTCCTATATTGTCTTTTCTGATGATGTGCTGCACCATCACAGATTAAGTGATAAACCATTAAGAGTTCCATATTAAGAACCGTGGGCCAAAGATGTCATTTCCACTAATCACTGAGCAGCTGGAGGAGGTGAAGATGGAACCTAAATAAGTAGTTCTCTAATTTTCCAATGTGTTTAATAGTTAGCTCTGCAGCACTCGTTCCCCTAGTACCTGCTAAAATAGCTGAAGGGAAAAAGCACTATCATCTCCTTAGTTCTTGGTTAGATTTGAGCTAACAATAATTGTAAGCTATTTAAGTGTTCCAGTACACAGTAGTTGAGATAGAGATGAATTCAATGTTACAACCAAGGGTGCTGCATAAATTGTTTAAAGAATTGCCTCAAAATATCATTGAAATATCCACTACTGATACCTGCACACCTGGATTTTGAGCCATTTGTTAAACTACCCAATTTACAATAAGAACTACAGTTGCTTACTGTAAGAATCACCGCACAGAGCAAAAATGTTTACCTGGAAATGAGAGAGAATTCGCAGGATAATTTTTGAAAGCGAATTCATTGATAATTCACAGTCAAATTTTCTCACTCCCTAAGAAAAGGGTACTCAAAACACTTTCTGCTTTCTCTTCCCAGGTAAGTTAATCAGCATCAGCTAACTCTGGTTAGGCAAGCAAGCTCAGATTGGAGCTGGTTTCATTACAGAGCAGACCCAAATGAAGACCATTTGCTGAAAGCTGGATCTCCAGATCTTCCCTTCCTAAAATCTGCTCTGGTTATGCAAATATTTAGCATTCTCTTAGCTTTTTTTTTTTTTTTGGCTATTATTTGGACTGTGGGCTCAGACACTCCTGTCTACTGCTGAGTCCAATCTGGAACTTTTTTTTTCGCTTGGGACCTAGCTGCCATCTGGAAGGTGCAGGTTCTGTATTCACATATTCTATCTTTGAATATATTTCCATACTTGTATACCTGAATATAGTTCAATATTTTCATTATTATTCTGAGTGTTATTTTCTCTTAAATTATACTGGTTCAAGTTTTTTTCAACCTCAAAATCTCTCCCTGTGGTTCCCGTTATCTCACCCGGGAGGGTGGTGGGCAGATCACAGAGCATTTGTCAAAGTTTAACGGCTGGCCCAGCCTTAAAATTCAAAAAGTGAGTATTCAAATATTTGAAAAGAGAATTAACCATTATTTCTGCTATTAACATTTTACTAAAATACAGAACAACGTGCGGGTCGTCCACTGCCAATCGAGCTCGCAAAATGTCAGCTTCCTCACAAAACCACTCTTCACATCTACTGATCAGTATTGCAGCCCACAGCAGGATCATCTTGATCACTCTGGAGATACTTTATGTGAAGAGTTCCTCACACAACAGTATTTTAATTTTAGTAAGTTCTTCTAAGGAAATTAAACACTGACTGAAAATAATACCTGCTGCATTATCAGTAGCTCTGGTAGCCCACCTCTTGCCATTGTAGCCACGCAGCTTCCCAGCCACTCAGCAGCATTAATCACAATTTGGGGTTCATCCTCTCTTTTCTCCAATAGGAAGAAATTCAGATAGGAATTCCAATAGGAAGAAAATTCTGACTGGCTATCAGAAGGATCTACGCAGAAAAATTTGTTGTGATCCTTCATGGAAAATGAGAAGCCCCTCTATCTTCTGGCAGTGGCACATCAGAAAAAGGTTATGATAATTCTTGACCACACAGTGCAATCTGGTGAAACATGTATTAGCCTGGATATCTATTAAAAACCAGCACATGAAAATACTGAAAATGAAATGAGGTCTTGAAAGTTGCAGAGACTTGCTGCTACTTTCTGAAAATATACCTGCATATGCTCCTACTGTATGATGGCTCGGTCACAGAAGGAAGTCTTGCTTTCATGCATCTCAGCAAAGATGGCATCATCTTTTAGTTGGGTGTGTAAAAATGATTCAGGGGCTTGGTTCAAATCCCAGCTCTGTCACTGACTGGTTGTGTGACCTCAGATAAGTCAACCTATACTTTTTTAATGCCCATCTCTAGCACACCTATTTCATGGGTTTGCTAGGAGAACTTTCTCCACTACTATTTGGAAAGACCATAGAGACACACAAGGACCTATAATGCTACGTAGACACTAGCCATTGTTATACATGTGACCATTTATTCCATTTTCAGTCTCAGAAAGAAAAAAGGTAGCTAGCTCCTGTTATTCTCCATCGCATATTCAAATCATTACTGAACTAACACTAATGAAGTATCTTTCCTCAAATGCAACCAAACAGCTCAAACATTCATTCTGAGACTGCCCCTCTAAAATCAGTCTTCAAGTAGATGGCAGCAAGTAGATGCCAGTCTTGCCAAATAATTGAATCCGTGAAAGTACTGGAGATTATGAACCACATTATTTCCCAGATGCCCATGCAAGTCTGTGATTCTTCAAGCACAGTGATCAACTTCTTGACAAATCCAAACAGCTTCACATTTCAAATCCTTTCTGGCAAGGTGCATTTCCCTTCACAGCCAATTAACTGCGAACTAATTTAGAGCGGGCTTGCTTTTGCAAACATAAGTGTCAGGTTCCAACCGAGAACGTCTTGCTAAGAGTGGGATATATCCACGTCCTGAGCTCCACTGTTCTCTCACCACCCCCCCTAGACATCACTGATGATCCGCACAGAGAAATCTCTGAATTTAATAGGCTCCTTTCAAGGAAAAGGTTGCGGATGAAGAAAATTTTCAGCATCCGGTATATACTGAAAGCTCCCATGTTCTGTATCACTTTGGAAAGTGCTTACACTAGTTTAAACACATGTAAACTGACAGCAAAGGCTTATCTACAAAAAAAAAATCTATCTACCCATGGAAAATACAGATCTGCTTTAGCGAGAATTTTGAAATTTGGCTTTTTTTTCTGAATTAGACAGTAAGAGGAGGTTTGTAGATTTTGTTTTAAACTCTCTGCTTCCCTGAGAAGAAAGCGTACTGTAGTCTACTTTAACAAGCAGTCAACACGTTTAAGCTCTCTGATTTGGACAATACTGCACTTCTTTTTACTAACTATATATTTATCTTCATTATTTCTTCATTGTCAGATGTTAGCTTCACAATCAGAAACTTCAAACTCGAAGGTTCCTAAAGATGTCGGCTGTTGTCATACTCTGTGATTTTGACACCCAAAGATCCACCTGCCATTGTCAAAAATAATTCGTGTTAAAAAGAGACAGACAGACATGATATTTAGGACTGCATTCCCCTCAATTTCTGCCAAAATAACAGGGATTCAGAAGACAGCAATTGTGTGTAGTGAATGTCCTCAACAAGTAAGGTTGTTTTTCATTTACTCTTATGTCACATTAGATTTTCCTCTTTATATTTTCCCTTAAATATTTAGACAGAACAGAGAGTTTTAAACGTGTCATTGACACAAATAAATGTTTAAGCAGTCATTCTACCTTGAGTTCAGCTCTTGTCAGATCTGATAAGTTAAATATCACTGCATCTGGTCAGTAATTGGATGGAAGACCTCTGAGGAAAACTCAAGTGCTGAAGTAAGTGGCACTAGTTATTCAGGAGGTGTTTTTCTTAACCTCAGACTCATCCTGAAACATGCCCTCAGCATGGTATTACAAGCACTAGCTGAACAAGGCATTTTCAAGTAAGATTTAATGTGTTATTTCTGTTAGGCACTAGAAAAGATTCCTAACACTTTCCTTTGGCACTTGCTTAGCCCACTTTCAAGTTAGTTGAGCCCACTGCTCTGTAAAGTTGTCTTTGGAAGTACAAAATGAATTTTTAATCATTTTCCTTTTAATAATAATACATTTTAAAAATCTACTGTTTAAATACTAACTTGTACATTTTCCCTTGCTTTTACTGTCTACATTCCTGACCTTTCCTTTTACCCTCTCGTTATGTTTCTGAGTAGTCAGCCTCCATCTAGCTCACAGGTACCAAAGCAGAGATGTTTCCTTTTGCCATTCCAGAACCAACACCAGCATTTCCAAACCCAGATATAATCCCTCTTCAACAGCTGCTGTTCAGCGACTGCTTTGCCACTGCTTCTTTGTGACAGAAGTGGAACTAACTCCAACAGGACCATCCCCAAAGCTCATCCACCCTGCAGGCTCTGGGGTGTGTTGTGACCAAGGACTGAGGAACTAGGTGAGGCTGCTGCACTTTGCTTATGAACTCAAGCAAACAACTGCCAGTTCAAATACAAGATCTCTGCACTTCTGGAACCCCTACAACGCACCACAAAGTGAGTGTATAGGTAAAACGATCTCCCGGGATGTCAGTTTTCTCCTTGTCCATCAAGGAGACTGGACCCTGGAGGTCTCAATACCCACGAGCTCTGCGTGGTGAAGGTTTGCACAAGTCTGGAAACCTCAGCTCTGGGCAGCATGCCAGAGTTCATCCAAACGTATTTGCCTAAGCTGGTATTTCTATAGGACTTATTAAAACTTGACAAATCGTTGCGTTCTGACATTTGGTATCCATATTTTTTTCTCTTTAAGCTTTGCAGGCAGGAATGTAAATTACAAGTGCCACCGTAGCAACTCGATACAATAATATAAATCTTCAAGTAACAATTTAAATGAAGGATGTTTTAAGTATTTTTATTTTATAATGAATTTATAGGTGCCAACTAGATCAGCACTTCATTTCTAAAGGGGTTTTACTGTTTATCTATAAAGACAATCCTACACTTGAAAAGAGATGATAACATTAACCTGAAACAGAATGAAGGTTTAACAAAACACCTCAAAAGCACATCATTTATTTATGTTAGAAAACTGCTTAATGGTACATTTTAGGTTCCTAAATGTCTATGTCACTTTTTATTCCTGGCTTTCTTATTCACATTCAACAGGAAATTATGACAGAACTAAGACAGAATCTATACAACCCAGTTATGGAGTCCTCACCCACTGCCAAAAAAACAGAATAATTTCAGAAATTGTTAACAAATGGGATTTTTAAAAGACGGATGGTTGTCGTATGCTAAGGCTCACTTTGAAACTATGCAGCGTATACATAGAAGAGATGACAGTTTTTCTGATACATGGTTTCTCTGGCTAATCAGGACAATGTTCAACAAATGAGAGACTACAATGGCACTCCTTCAACCCCATATAAGGGCCAAGTTCCAGCTTTAGATGCTAAGCACACACTACTGCAATTTTTGAAAGGCTTACTTTCACATATATTGTGCATCAAAGACTGAATCTGTGTGCCAACCTCTAGAAAAGCTGACAAGAACAGCAGCATGAGTATCCAGAGAAGGTTACATGGAATCAAAGTTATGTGCAGAATAAAAAAAAAAAAAAATTCGTTTCTGATTCTGTCATTTTTCATCAGCATCTGCCTAAGTATATCTCCTTTTACACGGAAGTTTGTTTTTCTCAACAAAAATAAATTTGAACAAGAACACCAAAATGCTTGTCAGCTTTTAGAGCAGGGAAAAATCCATGCTGCTTAAAAAACAAGGCTGTTGAACATTGCAAGCATGTTCACTCTGGACTTTAAATATGTCACAGACATGGTTTTTAGCAAGGGAGGGAATCCAAACTTGATTAAATAGAGAATGGATTACAAAAGATCTATAGCATTCATCTGAATAGCTACCTTCTGTTGAAATGTAAGTGCTTGGGACTGGCAAATGTCAATACATAATACAGCTCAGGAGTGGGTGGTAAGCAAGACTAGATCCATCTGGCCTGTTGATGAGGAAGAAAGAGTGCTGTAAAACTCACAGCCACAGGAGTGTGACCAGGAACACATGTGCAAGGGCTCACGCTAATGAGAAAGTGGAAGCGTGCAGCTTCCTCAGCCTCATGCCCTTCTGTTCACTCCGATCTGTAGGAACGTATGCTCCAGTCCTGCATATCGCTGCCCATACTCGTGCTTGGTACGTACTCTCCCTTGAAGACACGAGCATGACATGGAACTGGAGAAAGTAGAGTTCATGGGAAAATCTGCTTAAACTAAACAGCACCAGTAAATGAAATTTTAAGTTGCGAACATTTGTGTCCAGGTAGCCATAATTCCACCTTCCCACTTTTCCTATTCTGTTAACATTTTCCTTTTCTAATCCACAGTTGTGGGGGTTTTTTGCAGCCAGTCTGCCACGCCTGCTCACTGCTTTGCCTCTAACACAGCCTGAAAACTGAATCCTGCTCTCTATAGAACACTAATTTGCTACACCTTCAGAAGATGATTTTGCATTGAGCTCAGGAAGTATGGATTCTGTATGTGTTTTGATGAGCCATCAACTATTTTAGATACTATTCAAGCTCACCAACAGATTTCAAAATGAAACAAAATCTACCTCTCATCAAATGCACAACAGGATATAACAGATGTCACAGAGAAACCAAGTAATAGCAGTTTTCATGGTTGAATTCAACAATTACCCCTGTGCTCCACTCTGTGGACTCTGCCATAAAGCCCAATAAGCATGAAAGAGACATCTACCCTGGGAGGCCAGTGTAAACTTTTATAAACAAAGTCTAGCAAGGCACAACCTAGAAAACCATCCAAATACAAATCTTTCACACTAAAACTCACCCAAGAGTTAGGTTATATCCAATCTTGAATACACTGTGTCTTGTTGGAGCAAAGGACACACAAAGAACAAAGCTGATGTCTCTTCTGGGAAGAACACAAGAATATTGTGTCCATGTTTACACTACAATTTCCCTCTCTTGTAATATTTGCTGGCAGGAACAGTATCCAGTTGGTAGATCCACCACTGACCACTTGCAGCCAGTATGAACACATCGTAAACCCCTTCTTACAAAAAAGGAGCATTTGGCACCTCCTTCCAAAACCCTCCCTAGATGAAAAGCCCAATGAAGATCCTTTTCTTTGGCTCATTGCACAGGAGTTGTATATGGTTTTTCTGTCCCTGTGTAATTTTCTCCTGCAATGTGTACTCAAGGTTAAAATGCTGTCCTTTCTCCTCGGTGATATCTGTCACTGAACTATCACAATATACATGTTAGAGAGCTTGCCAAGTGGATAGTCAAGCGATGCAAAGATAGGCCTTTGATGCACATTGTGACCTTAGTGCATTCTCTTTAAACATCTTAAAAAAAAAAAAAAGGAAGGAAAAAAGCCTCTTTTTCATGTGGGAGAAAGGGGGCATTAAGTGGCTCTTTGGGTGCAGTAGCTTTCACATTTATTGCAATTATTATAGCCCCTAGGGGCTTCAGCTGATGCTGGAATTACTCTGTGATGAGCAGTGTAATACATAACGCAAGAGAAAAGCCTTATCTTAAAAAACGCATAAACTAAATACAGCTCAAAAGGCTACGAACAAAACATCCCGATGCCTCTTTCCATAACAAGGAAAGGAGGCACAGAGTGTAAGCGAGCTTCTCCCCAGAAGACCAGTGAAACCAGTGGCAAAGCCAGGGTGAAAGGACCCATGTCTCTGCAAACTGTTGGGCTGACACCCTCACTTCAGAAGGACGCATCTACGACACAGACCTCACCTCCCAGGCATGGCACCTCTCCCACACCACGTGTGGCCTTTGAAGAGACCTTGTAGACCAGTAAATCAACATTTAGAAGCTAAATGCATACACAGACCCTTCTGGGATAATGCTAGCTTGTTAGCTTCTCTGTATTTGCCACAAAACAAGGAAAGAGAAGACCACAAGCTATGGACACCACAAACATGAGCTGTAGGAAGCATTCAGGCCATGCATCTCGCATGACCTCTAACTCCTCTCTCCCACCTGGTCTGCACATCCAGTTGAGAATGCCCATTTTAGCATCTATTCACCTGGCCTAGTGTTTGAACACTCATTGTGATTTAAACATAAAAGAGCATTAAAGCTCAAACACGACTTAGAGCATGGTTTAGCAACAGTCACATGGGAACTATCTCATTTTAGTTAAAAAGGAGTAGGATTAAATGCAGTTAAGAGCTCCCAATGATGTAATAAAGACAAATAAAAAAAAAAAAGGCAAGTGGGCAAGAAGCAATCACCTTTCTGTCTAGAAACAGTAAAATAATGACAGTCTGATTGTTCTTAGGGTCACCAAGGCCAAAATGTGCAAAATGACCTTCATTAAGTCACACTTTGTACTTTTGCTAGGGGACTGTTGCATCTGCTCCTTTCAATTTGGCTTGTTTGAGTAACAAAGCTCCCAGCGATCATCTAAACCTCATTTGAAGCACCTGTGAACAATTCATTATATTAATATAACAGCAGGGGAGGAGTACAGATACTAATAAATAGGTTGTTGAGCAGCTTTTGCTGCCAAGGTTGCTCTACCCATCAAGGAAATGTCCCCTCCACCCAAAAGCTGAGGCACTGCACTGAGACATGGGGATCTGTTGTACCACAACCTGTCAGAACACGCATCTGGCAGTAGGGAAGGATGTAAATTAATTTTTCCTTTTAAAACAGTTGATAAGCTTGTGTCTAATAATTCCAAGAGACTCCAGCAGGATTCGAAACTGTTTGTTCTCAGTTAACACAGAACAAACGTTCTCCAGCTAAAGGTGGCTATGGAAGGCGTTCGGTAGCAATTTGTACCAGCTGGGCTTCTCTTGAGTAGATTTTTGTAAATCAGCACATGAAAATGAGCAAGTCGACAATGCCTTTAATGGCATTTGTATGTAGTGTAGCAGTAGCAAATATCTGAACTTTTGCATTTTCCCCCACATTCTGTAGTTTACAGAGAACAGAGGGTTTTTTTCCCACAGAAAGAAGAGCAACAAAAAATTTTGCTGTTAACCTCTATTTAGTCCGGTTTCATTTAGTCATATTTTGCAAATGTCAGTGAAAAGCAAAGGTCAGCTGGGAAAAAACAGTATGCTATGGATCACTACAATTACAGAACACAGAGTAGCACAAGGTTATAGAATTAACTTATGAGGAAAACATATCTAAAGTACTGGATATACATGTGGTAAAACACTGCTCAGGAACCAGCACACCTACCACCATAAAACAGTAGAATAAAAGATACTGTATAAAAGATACGTTAAGATCTTTTTCCAAAGAAAAAGAAAAGGAGAGTGTCACATTTACAATTAATTGCCTTTTGTGGTTTTTTTTCATATTTGGGCAGCTTTGAAACAACCTTGTTTTTAACAACCACTTTGCAGGCCAGAGCATCCCAGTTGCACTCTTGCTGCGGTGAATTTTTTTTCCATTGCATGAAAGGACCGTAAAAGTTCCCACAGAAGATGCAGGGATCTTGTATTCCTGTATTCCTCACTCAGCAAAGGTCCACGGAAAAAAACACGGTAAGGCCTAACTTTTAAAAGTGTTTAATGTTATCTAAATCAGTATGCATTAAGTACCTTTATAGCTCTCTTTTGTACTGTTTTCTGTCTCTATTATTCTGCTAGGTATGGTAGTATTTCCAGCCACCTCAAGACACACACTTTAATGAGTTAGTCCTGGTAAAGCACAGTGAAAAACTTGAAAGGAATGTGCATTTGATAATTATGAAGTACTTGCACTTGCAGATTTGGGTGAAAGTTTGTTACTATTATTTTTCTGAAAGTCACACAAAATCCATACAGAAGCATCTCAAGACAGCTGAACTGGAAGAGTCATTGCCCTGTTTTCATCTCTCTATATAAAGAAAACGAAGGGTATTACACATATTGACAGCCAGAAGGGAGAACATTTTAAACAAAGAAGTTAATACAATCAATATAATTTGATATCAATACAACAGTAAACAAAGAGCTCTCGTAACATCACAACCTCCTATTTTATACATCACCACACACACGGATTAAAGATTATTTCTTTGAGCCAATTTTCCCATTATAAGACTTTTTATTATTCTGTAAATACATTTGTTGGATTCTCAACATCCAATTAAACATGTACAGAAAACCCATAAAGATATCCAGTTTATATTTTTGACTTTAGATGAATTATTTTAAACTTTGAAGACATATAGTAACCAAAATATTATCTCTTTGCTGGAATTGATTTAGCAAAAATTTTCAACTGTCACACTACTTGTGGGCTATCAAATACAACCAAATGCTTTCCCCTGTACTATGAAATCCTCTGCAACAATATGAAATGGAAGAATAGAAAAAAATGCTTTTATATAAAAAAAAGAAGAAAATTTTTATCATTTTCATGTATAATCACTGGCAACTTTTCTTTGAGCCGGAAAGAATCACATGAACAAGCAGGTTGAGGGTTTTTTAGTAATTGTGTCTATCACATCTATCTTCTACATAGATAGCTATGAAATAAATACTGCATGTGAGCATGTATAAAAACGTACTTGAGGTACTTCTGTTAGATAGAATCTCATCCCCTTGAAATTGCCTTTCACATGAAAGATGCCCATTGACAACCAGCAGTTTAACTAGCTAGGAATATATATAGTCAGCCAGCACTCAGCTTAAACTGTTATCTGATTTGTCCCATAAAGCAAAATATATGAGGTACATGATACAGCATGGGGATAATGTACAATAAACATAACTTACGCTGCAGGAAAATGAATTCCCGTTGGGTCATCTCACAACAGAATCAACTGTGTAAGAATCCACCCAATCCAATCAAGCTGGTTTCTTATTTACATTACTTTATCCCATAAGCAACATTAAAACCAGTCTTTTTGGTAAGATAGTTCTGTAATAGCTTTTAAATTACTTATTCTAGTGAACCCTGCCAAAACTTCTTTTTCGCCTTTTTGAAAACACAATCTGCATTACTTGCCACAGTGGCAAGAAGTACAATCAGACTATTCTTTCCTCAGCCTTTTCCTGTGAACTTTTACAGAGCATACAATCACTGTTGTCTCTTTAGGTTTTTTCTCAGGACAGGAGAAGCTATGGTTGATAAAGAATGGGAGATGCATTTAAAAGACTTGCAAAAATCATGAAATTAAAAGCTATCAAGACTTCTGCATAATAGCTCACTAAATATGTTTGCATTTTAACATGGATTATTAACTTATGTCTCCATTAAAAGATCAAGTGGGGAAAAGAATTTCTTTATGGAACTTTTTACAACAGTTATTTATGTTCTATTAATGTATGCAGACCCTATGTCAAGTCCTACAGAGAATGCTGGAGTTATGTAATTTTGTACTTATTAATCATCATGTCAAATGTTCTATATCCTGTTAATAGTGTAAGTATTTGGAAAGAAAATCTTCACATAGCTTGCACTCCCAAACAACTGCTATAAAATCCAAGGCAGAGGTTCTAGGGTAACTTTCTGCATCTAAGCGTGCACTTTCCAAATTCTCTGAACACCTAACTCAGGCACTCCAAAAAAGTACAGTTGTGGCTGCAAGACTCCAAACTAAGAGTTTGTCCTATTAGAGACTGAATAAAAATAGGTCAGGAGGACCTGTGCCTCTAAAGAGCTGATACAGTCCTTGGCTGGAAGGGAGCCTGGAACACGTATTTTGAGAGCAGGAGCAAGTTTATTATTCTAATTTGTGATTGTGAATGAGGAAAAAAAGCATTGTTAGGTAACCTAATGAGATGAGAACAAAAGGCAATCGGGCAGGGAAGTCTGGCAGAGAAAAAAAAAGGCAAAGGCGGCACACGTGCGGGAATGCTGAAATGGGGATAATGGGGCTGAAGGGATGGAGGAGTCAGAGCAAGGCTGTGACACAGGTCCCTCTGCAGCTCCTGGGCCGGCAAACTCCCCAAACTCTTCTGACAGCAGCTTTTGCACAGGCATGTCTATGCACAACAAATTTACGATTGTTTTTAAAACCAAGCCTGTTGGTGTTTGATTTCTTTCTGGCCATGTTCCTGATTTACATCATTAATGGGCTTCTAAGTTCTATAATGAGTTAGCATTACACAGACTTTATTTTAAAGAGCGCCAAAAAATAAAAAATCACTATGGCAGGCTGGAACAAATTTGGCTGGAACAAATAAATGGGTTTGTAGGAAAGAGTAATTCCCCTGTCACTTCCCAAATTTTCCCTTATTGTCACAGGTTCACAGAAAACAGTCTGAAGTTTTGTTTATTCTCATTGACCTCTAGCTTTCTTGTGTTGTGTTTTCTAATTATTTATTAAGTAGATTACAAACACTTTCTACAAAAACAGTAAAGCGCTGCCTCTGAGCTGGTTCCTGGTAACAGTACATTTTAAAAGTATATTAACTCAATGTTTTAATTTTAAACTGAATCTAAATTAAATTACTCTTTCAACAGAAACAGTAACTTAACATTTTCCTCCATGCTTGTCTCCTGCAAAATTTGTTCAGTGTTTTAAAAACCCATTTTTTTTTAATTTAAAGTAAACAAAATTGGTTACTGACTTCAGAATAAGCCCTGCTGTCTTCTGTTATTCCAGATCTGTGCTTGGTGGAGGGACATCATCAAGACAGTTTTATCACTTTCCAGTCAGTGCTCTTGCTACAAGCTAACATAAAGACTTGCGAGCTGTTGGAAATAATATTGTACCTTTGTGGTGTACTGTTGCCTCTTCACTACTGTCTGGGAGCCTACTTCAAGGTATGGACAAACGTATTTCTTGATTTCCTTGACTTAGTTAAAAAGCTTGGTTTAACCACAAAAATCTCTTTTCCTAATGAAGAGCTGTAGGGTGACGACCTTTTGCAAACTCCTTCTCATGCTATAGCACTTGCCAGCTTGGTTCAGAAAACAGTGGAGTAAGGAGCACTCCTTGCAAAGGAAGCGATGCCAACCTCTTGCCATTTGGCCAGCGACCCCTCGTGCCTCTGGGGAGGTGTCCCTGATCCCCCTGGGACTCTCTTGCTTCACAGGCCTGGAAAAGGGCAATCCATGCCAACTGCTTATTAACCTTCTTCACTGTTGGAAATCTGTTGGCGTGATTGGTTATGAAAACATCTTAATGTGAGCAGAGCCAGGGAAATGGAGGTGTGGGGTGTGGTGGGAAAGGTCATGCATCTTCGTCAGCAAGCAACCAAAGGAAATGGGTGGAGGGGTGACATTACAGGGTTTTAGTTTCCATTAGTATCACAAAAATAATATATTTGGCATAAAAATAACATATTTTCCACTGGACCTATTTACCTGAGACCAGAGTCTCTTCCTCTTGACAGTTAAATTATGGAGAAATATCTCCCACCATTTATCTTTGATTTTAAGCCATTAGTTATTTGCTGTTCAGGACACACCTCTGAGCAATTTTAGCCAGTAATGCCTCAAAAGATTTGCTGTGACATCTAATACTCAGTATCAGCTCTGTGGGGGGACACAGAAGTGACCTTATTCTCAGAGGTTTTCTGTGTCTCGAGTCCTTAAAAAAAATGTTAACTGTAGAGCTTAAATCAGCACTGCTGGGGGCCCCCAGTGTTCCTCCTAACACAGCAGCCCAAGGCTGCCAGCGGCATTACCATTGCTCTATTGAAGCTTGCTGTGAGGTGGAAATACTACCCTGGAGTTCATGACTTTGTAGCTGTAAGAAGAGACAGAACCATCAGATCTTATTAGACCATCTTATGCACAACTCAACAGAAAAAGAAAATCCAATACGGAACTCTGGGGACCAAGAAATCGTAGAAAAGTTGCTAGTGGAGGAAAAAAAATGAAAATCCAAAAATGCAAAAGCCCAACAGGTGGAAGGAAAGGGTCTAACTTTCCAGCTGCACAGTACAGACACCCTCACTGAAAACTGAGGTTTGCATCCTTATGATCTTTGTGTGACTGACACACTGACAAGCAAATTTCCCTTAGGCTTGCCCTCCCTAATAGTTTTTAGCAGCGCACGCAAGCCAGCACAGCCTGGTTCAATAAAAACATTGCGTTGGCGGGGCAGGTTGTGGGGAAATTACTTTGCTTACAACACTTTTTGCAAAAGTGTCATAGATCCAGGATGAATTTCCTGGTTACAATCAGGTTGCAGGAGGAGAGGTTAGAACCCTTGCTCCCAATTATGCGTGTGCCCTAGTTCCCCACGGGTGCTTCTCCCCACCAGCAGTGCCATTTCACAGGCCTGGCGTGGGCTGTGAATAGAAAAGAGCTTCAGATTCATGGTGATTACATGTGGTATTCATCTCTTTTTGTGCTGTAACTAATAAACATTTCCATTTTTAGAGCTGCACTTGATGCTTTCCACCCCATGCTACCAGTCTTTGTAGGAACGTTTCAAGTATTCGCTATCCTTCCCCTTAATGATGGCTCATCGAATGGAAACACCGTTAATGTTTCAGTGGCGCTCATCGTACGCAGCAACGCAAATATTATCTCAGGTTATTTTCGTGTTAGCTTTGCGCACCGATCTCTTTGCCAGCAAAGAGATCAGGCAGGATTTCACACGTAATTACAGCCTAAGGATGAATTTTGATGACTTGCAGAAAATATCAGGAGATTGATCCACTGCTGAAGAAATAAGATCCGATTCTAACTATTAGAAATGAAACTAAGCATTCACTTTCCAGGATGCATTTGTTTTAACACAGACCTGTGAGTGACACTATAAATATTGCATTTGTTAAAATATTAATACAAATAACTATGCACAAAGAAGAAATAATTGGGTGGTGGCTTTACCTTCTGACAGAGGAAAAAGCCAATTTAGAAGAATATATTACTTACTTCCCTCAGACAGGCCTTGTGGGTTAGCTACAAGGAACTCGTAGGTCACATAAAAGTGCAATGATAAAAAATGCAGGTGCTGTGAAACATTTATAAAGTGAAAGTACGAGGGAGTATGTAGTTTAGAATCTGAAATGACATCTTGGCATGGAACAGATCTCCCACGGGGCAGTTCTGAAACTTCCAGAAATTCTTAAAATGACATCTTTCAAAATGAACAATCATCAAACGTGCTGAAGTCCTTACCTCAAAGTGCTTTACCGATAAGTCAGGCTCAGAATATGCTAAAAATAAGTTGCCCAGTTTTACAGCTTGCAGGACTGATCTGGCAGCTGCATCGTGCCAGGAGCTGTGACCCACGTGAGAAATGCCCACTCCATCCTCCGTTGCAGTTCCTATTAAATCCTCAGGTTTATTTTCACAGGCAGAAAGAGCATGATGGCGAAACGCATCCAGGGAGGTGAGCAAAGGGAACATCTACACCATGCAGAGGGACACAGCGGCCAAACGCCTGGGTAGGCACGGGCACAAGCCAGCTCAACCCATCCAGAGGTGCAGTATGACCTGAAATGACTCCAAGGAGGTGATAATACTTAGTGGTATCTCTGCCTTGTGACTCGCTCTGTGTGGTTAGTGGCACAAAGAGCGCTCTCAAAAGGCTGAGCTTATATTATTAAGCCTGTTTAGAGAGGAAATGAGACAGCAGGAAATGCATGGTACAATGCAGGCATATAGCCATTTATTTAATAAGCTCTGTGGAATTCAGGAAAAAAAAAACCTGCTAAAAGGAAATTCCTTTTTTGTGCAATGCGTAATTAACCCACAGACCCCTTTTCCCCAGCCTTGCTAAACATTAAAGCGTAGTAGGATAATATGGATTTGCTACTGTTCTTAGGTTTGCTGTGGTTCTTTTCTTTCCTGCAAATGGAAAACCCGAGGTGCTAACCATAAGCTAACAGGAGTCTGGCACTTTAAGGTATAGTATTTCACAGTAAGTTTCTGCTATCTGAATTAGAGTTACTAGCCATTGATGAAAAACCATAAAATAATAAATGTTCCACTGCTTTCACTCACCATCGATCTTCCTTTAAATGCAAGGATGCTTTTGTATTATTATCCTTAACTACTACAGATACAAACAGAAGTCAGCCTTCTGCTCTCAAATGAAAGGTTTACCATAAATAAGACCTCTCAACACAGACTGGAGTAATGCTCTGCACAAAATCAACTACTGCAACTTGTAGGAACACTTCGGTCAACTTTTGCCTTGGCTATGTGACTCTGAGAAAAGCTGGTACATTGCCATACCCATGTCAATCCTTTCTCCATCACCAGAGGTTCTATCTGCTAATGCAGCTCTGTACTTGATCGCTCACTCCTTCCATTTGGTTCTGCTACAGCACTCTGTATTAATTTAACCATATGGAACTAGGAGCGGTTTTCTTTTCCTATGGGCACTTCCACGAACCGAGGTTAGTAAACACCCTGTATTTATGGCACGCCATTCAAGATTGTCTCTGAAGAGGGAGATTGCTCATTTCTTTACAGACTGTTCCAGGTACTCAGCATTATGGAATGCAAGCTTTCCACAAGCTTTTATTAACTTCCACAGAAGCCAACGTGTTATCCCATTTTGTAGACAAGAAGACAATAAAAAGGTTGATTTAGGCACTGAAAATCAGCGACTAGCTCTTAAGTGTGTAGCCCAAAGCAAAAAGCGCTAAAATCTATAGAGAAAAGGTCACAAATATTTTAGGGTACTTCTTGTAACAAAAACATACAAAGAAACAAAAACTTTCGCCCCTTCACCTCATTTTCAAAAGCCATACTGTAAGTAGTGAAAATTCTTCCCACTCCCCAAAGTTAGCTGGAGGCAGACACCCACCACAGGTACCTCAGCCTAGCAGTTAAAGACAGGATATATAAAGATCTTGCTTTAGATTGCTCACATCATTGGAGCTATAGAGGAAAAATCCACTTCATCAATTGCACAATGGCAGGACCAGGGCGCACACTTCCCAGTGAGTAAATGTTTTCTTGACAACTATATAATCCAGCTTTATATCAGTAAGGAAACTTAATAGAAAGAAAGAGAATTGGTGCCCACAGAACTGTCAAGGTTGGAAGCGACCTTGAAGATCATGCTATAACTTAATTCAGAGAGACTAAATTCAGCAACAAGAGCAAATGATGAGTTTAGCAGGTGCTATCCCAGATATCTGTGTGCTTTTAGTACACCCTGACGTGTAGTTGTTCAGCTGGTGAAATAGTAGCACGGCTTCACAGAAGTCAATGAGGCTGCAACAGTCCAGCTAAGGATGATATACGGATCTGTATACATATTTTCCTCTTCCTTTCTTTCATCATTTCAGCATTAATTCTCGTTTCAGAACTTTGACCCTTGGACAGGGACTGCAAAAAAGATAGCAACACAGGCTGCCCCTTTTTGCTTATGAACCTATCCCTCTACTAATTGCATGATTCTGCCTTAAGCAAACAGTAAAAATGAGACTTTTTCTCTGTGTTCTTAACTACAGATAGAAAATATTTGTAATACACTGCATATGACAAATTAGCTTCCAGTCCTTTCTCGATCTTAGGTAGCTCCACAGGATTTGCCAGGGTGTAAAACAGAGCAGAAGCTGTCCAAACGCTGTCACAACTGAAATCCTGCTGGCTCAGTAACACAACAAAATGCAGATGAAAGGCTTTGAGCTATTTCAGCATAGATAGTTCTATGCACAAATCACACATAACTAGGTTGACTTAACTTCGCTCTAAAATTCAATGACGGTAATGAATTTTTACATCTTCTCTGCTATTAGTGACTTGCATGTAATAATCCCAATAATATTATCTCAAATTCCTATGATACTACAATATTAATGGAAATGTAAAACTAAACTGCTAAAACTTAAAACCGATTAATAAAATATCCCGTCAAACAGATTCATTTCACTTCCTAAAGCAAAGAACTTCACTTGATCTCAGAGCATTAGCTATTTGAAATGCTAAAACATTTTTCTTTCAGTTGTAAAAGATTTTTCCACAGGCAAGAGCTTGTTTGTCACTACTCACACGGCAGCCTTTCCACAAAAACAAGAATCCCCCTCTGTATCCTTGCTTAGGCACTGGAGCGTCTAACAAGAATAGTTAGAGATTATTCCAGTGAGTTAATTGGGTTTCAGAAATGGTTTAGAAAGAGACGTTCTCTCAGGTTTTCTCCTCTGTTTAGGGAAATATGACTTGCCAGTCAAAATTAGGATCTCTGTTAGGAAAAGCAGCATCAGCAGACCTTCATTCCCATCTGTTTAGATAGTCTGGAGATGTGACTAAAAAGCCAAACTGAGAAGAGTTCCACAATAAAGCCCCAGATGTGACGTTTCTCAGTTTTGAACATCTGAGCTCAATGTAAATTTGTGCTGACCTTATTGCAGGTGACTTGCCATGGAGATCCGTATCTGAACTTAATAGAAAAGCCAGTCTGAAGCAGTAAAGCAACCCAGCACATCCTCATGACTGCCAGAAAAACACAAACATACTTTTCCTGCTTCTTCTCTGGTTTCAACCAAGTTGAGCACTCGGTACCCTCCTCAGGGACACCAACAAAAAAAGAACTCCCAAAACACAGGGAAGTGTGATCCTAGTTCAGGCATGTTCACGCTGGATGCCAGTTGGGACCAGCAAATCCCTCTTCTATGCATCCAGCTGTGTTGCGAACTGCCAAGGAGCAAGCAGAGCAGTGCAAATTAGCATGGCAGTGACAGACATCTCATCTCATCTTTCAGTCAGGAGACGCGCGGTTCACAAATGAGAGAGCAGAAGAGAGAGCTTGGGGCGTAGATGCTGCGAACGCACCCCACTGAATTGCACTCCTTCGATTAATCCCATGGAATTCACGGTTCTGCACATATGTAAATACTTGCAAAATAGCAACCCCCTCGTTTGTGCAAGTGGAGCGAGTTGATGCGCCTCACAGCTTCGACACACCACTGCCACCCACGGAACAGCTGGGTCCTTACACGAGATGCAGTCAGCCTGCCCAGACTCCAGTAAATCCCTGGACCAGAAGCCTCCCGCTCCCATGCCAAAACGCGACGAACGGACACAAGCTCTGTCCTCAGTTATCTACCATCCTGCAAATCTAGGTGAGCAGGTTTGGCTTTGTCAAGGTCACTTCAGGCTCACAGCACCGTTCACGGGACATGGGAGCCACCTGCCTGTCTTTGGCCCCTGGGATACATCTTGATCTCCTGGGCTTTAAAACAAGTAAGAGGAAGAAGCGCTCATACCTCCATAAAGCACAGCTTTCATTTGAAGATGTCTAGCATAAAACTACTCACAGAAGTTTCTTTGCTTTCACCAGAAGCTTCTTTGTTTTATCAGCTCCATTATTATGGTGCTACTAAAAGGTTTAATGATTTAAATAGCACCCTTGATTTAAGCCAGATACTTTCACTGTCCACCAAGTACCAGACTTACAGGCTACTAACATAAACCTGAGCAATCTTCTAAGGCTGACAGTACTCAAGGTAGTATTTTTATTTTAGCCAGAAATTCCTCCAGAAATATTCAAGACTCGCAATATTAAAAAATAACCCACTTACTAAGTTCTAAATAATATTTATTTTAGCTAATGGCAGTATTTTAAAAATCCTTGCTAATATAATCCTATTAACTTCTAATACTACCAACTTCAGCTACAGAAAAAAAAAGCCACCTTTTGCTGCTTATTGACACTGGATGTCATCTAAATGGCTAAAATGCAATTCTGTTCCTAGGACTATTACTGCATGAGAGAAAGATATTTAAGAAGGGACACGCAGGAGAGCCGTGCTCACAGACCAAGCAGCACAGCGCTAAGCTGCACAGGCAAACAGCTCTTCTAATTTCATTGTATTTATAGGTTAGGTAGTTTTATTTTGAAGCACAAGAGATTTACTGGGAAAATTCATTACTGCCACTTGCTCTGATTTTCTTTCTCAATATAATTAAGCTTTGCTAATTGTCTATCATGATTAAAATCATGCCAGTAGCAACCTTGTTCCCCCATCTGGCTGTGCTCCAGACTCTTCAGAGCTCTTGTTTAAGGGCAGTTCCTCCTGCAACAGTTGTGAAAGGTCTTTTACCAAACACCTGAAGTGAGCTATTGGCCTGTTTGCATATAAATTCATATAAGTCAGGATTCTACCCGTGGATTTTCCAGGGAAAGAAGACAGTCAAAAAGAAAAGACGTGAGCAACAACCATCTTTTAAGTAAAAAGTGAGATTCACTGAAGATTCAGAATTCATTCCTGCAGGTCAGAAGAAATGACCTCCAACTACACGCAAAGATATGGAGGTGTTGAAATGAATGATTACTTCGGGGCTGTATTACCCTCCCAGCAATACGAAGTTGATCTAAGGCATGGAAATTCAGCCAGAACACAGAAAAAGGAGAAAAGAGGGGAGAGAAAAGGGGTGTGGAAGGGGAAAGAAAAAAGAAAGGAAGAATGGATTAGTGCTGCTGTTTTAGCTACTTCTCAGTGTCACCCTCTCCATGCAAGGCAAACCAGGGGTGCAGAGGGAAAGACCAGGAGGTGAAGGCAGCTCTGCTTTGTTCTGGGTCCCACTGCCTGACATGAGGGGACCCAGAGAGCACCCTCGCAGGGGGAGCAGGACACAGCTGGGAGGCCAGCACCATCCTTGGCTTCTTCCAACCCTCCCTTCCCTGCCTACCCCTTAAGAGCTTCCTTTGATGAGCAGGGACAGAGCTTGGCTTTTAGCAGCATTCATCAGCAAACTTCTGACAAAACAGATCTTCAGGGAATAATATTGATTTACGGACACTGAGATGTTTTAACCTTCAATGCTCATGCTTCCCAACCGCTAATTTGCTGATTTGCTTGAGAATCAGGACTCTCACTGTCCATCACCTTGGGCAGTCCTACCTGGCACGTACTCTTTGCCAGGGACACCCATGCAGGGGTACATCGCTCACAGCTAGGGGCCTCAAGGTTTTGGGGCTCTGTGTTTCCCAGTAAGGGAGACAGAGACAGAAGAAACACTGCAGATCTCACAATCTGTTTTGGTGACTTTTAAAATGCTGCCTCCGTGTAGAAAGGCAAGCAAGCTTCAGACAAGTGCTTACGTCTGCCCATCACTTGAGTGTCCCAGAGTTCCAGTTCCAGAGGTAAAATAACCAGATCATTACATGCCTCACTTTCTAGCAGTATAATGCATGTATCTGGACTTTTCTAGCTCATTCACAGTTAACTCTGTGCACTTCTATGTAACACATTATGTGACTCATTTCCCCTTAGGAAAAGAAAAAAAAGCCACTGCCTTTCTCTCCACTTCTGTCTAATTTACACTGTAACCTCTTTGGGCCAGGACCTATTTCTTGTTACGTGTTCATACAGTGCCTACCACAAAGGCAACCTAATCTCAGACCCTTTTTTAATGCAAATGTAATAGAGAACTGGGCTGTTTGAACAGAAAGGGTAATTTTGGTTCCCCCTCGGTAATGGACTTTTTCTCCGCTAACAGTTAATTGGGCTGTTTTGTCATTATTCTTTTTAAGTGAGGTTAAGGCCCTGTTGGTGATGAAGTGAAATATGTATTGTGGGCTAATCAGCAGTCCATATCAAAATGTGCTGGGGCAGAGCTCACCCAGCACTTATTGAACTCAATAAGATGGGTTGTACTAACACAATTAAAGGGAAAATTTGGCTGTGTACGCATGCAGGTCATTATACTTGCGCATCCTCTTTTACCGCTGATCCTGCAGAGGAGGGTCTCAAGACCAGAATCATGTCCATAACAATCACAGGTCTAGACAGAGACCTGCCTAAAGGCATGAGCTACAGTTAGAGCAGTTTAAGTGGCTGCCTCCTCTAGAGAAAACAATCAAAGAGGCAATGGTACTCAAGCTCCTCGTCTACTACAAGGCGCAGTAAACCAGCCTTCATCCCAAGGTTTCATTCATTCATTCCAACCTTCATTCCAAGGTTTCTCCCACCCTTTTGCATGGATTTAAAACCACTACTGGATAGTCCAGCTTTTCCAAACCAATAATGGGCTATTCTGGTCATTCTTTTAATGCAGTGAAACTGATTTGCTTCTGAGTGCAAGTCAGAGTGTTTTTACGAATCACAAAGCCCTATATGAAATACACTTTGGATCTATCAGAAACTTTCTTCCCCTGCAATATTCACATAATGAAGATTTACATCAAAAAGGTCCTCTCTACTAGCATGCAGGAAGAAAAATCCTCGGCTCCAGAATTTACACCTTTCTTTACTCAGATGGATCCTAATTCTGACAACATCCCACAGACACTGCAAAGAAAACTGCTCATTCC
>NW_009730778.1:23703-36966 GCF_000703405.1 Apaloderma vittatum
CTGAGTCACAGAATTCCTTTTGCACTTAAGATTTTAATCCTCTAATTACATGACTTGTAAGCTACTACATTCTCTGTTCATGAGAAATTGTCCAGGATATCTGGTGGAAAGAGAGTGGTGTGTTTCTGCAAAGCTTAATTCTCACACAGTGAAGAAATACTGGACCAAACCTACGAAAACCAATCTAAGTAAGAAAATAATTAGCATACACACATTAGCATACATACATTCCTTTAAATGCCAAGGAAAAAAACTGCCCAATATATTTGAAATTTCAATGCCTTTTTTTTCCTCCAATGCCTTAGGCATTAATGGCTTTTTAACAGGACACAGTATGTAATTTTCTTAAGGCAATTTTCAATGTTTTTTCACCGTCAAAAAAAATATACCGGGTTAATCTTTCCCTGCTGACATCATAAGAATGATTTCTCCAGTTGAAAAGGTCCTCTAAACAAAAGGAATAAAAAAAAGAGTTCATTTACAGTTTCTTTGCTGGGCAGACAAACCATACTTCAGGATCATTCAATGACAGCCTGTGGGACAATTGTCCATTCAAATGATTATCATACTGCAATATGCGTCCCAGCAGTCCCTGAATAAATCCTTACATTATAGTCCAGGCTCTGCTATACAAAGAATTTAACCATCTGTGACTCAGGAGACCTGGGTTATGCTCCTGGATTTGCCCTCTGGTATGTTGCCCTGCAAAAATCTCTGCATTTCTCCCTCTGCTTCTCCACTCCTAAGATGGAGATCAGGGTATTTTTATAAAACACTCTTCTCGTAGAGGGATCAATGCACCCTTTCAAATGGTTCTCTTGGAAAGCAAAGAATTTCAGTCTTCATTTAGAGTACAAAAGCCAGCATGTCTATGGCATTTTTAAAAGCACTTTCACATCATGCTCTGAGAACGTGTAAATGAAAACACCTCTGAAACAAATTCTGTTTGTTTTTCATCCATTGTCTGAATACACTGACATGCAGTTCATCTTATCTTCAAGGGGAAAAAAAAAGTTAGCACTCAGGCACTTATTTTTGCTGAAAAACCATTCATATAAATAAAAGAGAGACAGAGAGAGACAAAGTGCTCTGTACGGACACTTTAAGCTGACAGAGAAAATGCTCCTGCCACAACAAACTGGAGCATGCTCTGGGAGGACAGCACTACTCTTGATTTTCATCTTTTAAAGAAAATGAAGAAGAATGAATAGCTATGCCTCACTTACTCTTGAAGCAAATCAAAAGGCATATTCTGGTATCTATTTTTTATCCTCCTGTACTTGTAATGAAAACAAAAGACCTAAATATTTGATTACTTCCTCGCTGTGTCAGAAATAATAGTTCACGTCCTTTCTAGTTTGACAGAAAGGAGACTTGTTAGATCCAAGTCCTTTCATCTGAAACACTATCTCACAGGTTTGCACTGGTCTAACCTATTACAATAAAGTTGAGCTCTGAAAAGCTTATATTTTTTTTCCTTTTGGAACTGCACGGCAAGCAACGATTAGATTGCATTTGCCAATAAATCTATAGGGATCAGTGAACCAAAATAGCTACTCCCTCTCAAACCTATCAATTAACAAGCTTCCTTTGTTAATGATGTTACCATTTCATGATTTGCCTTAAACCTTACTCTGTTCCACTCTGCGCACTTCAGAACAAGAAGACCCATGCTAAAAGCTATGCAAAATGCATTTAGGACATCCATGTTTGTGAATTTTTATTTTAGCAATTTCAGCAGCTCTCTCACAGTTTTAACTAGGTGAGATCTCAGACATGCAGGATCTTTCAAAAATATCTGGTTCAGGTGAAAACACCTCTCAGCAAGAAAACACTATGTCAGTACAGAGAAACAATAAAGTGATGAGAAACTGATTTGAACTAATAAAGACATAAAATGATAAGGGAGTACAATTTTAAGGGAATTTGTATGTAGGGATACAGATTGTATTTCAGAAAAATCACATGTAGCATGCAATTACAAAACAATCAAGGAAATCATGGGAAAAGTGGCCTTTTTCCACTGAAGTGACTCATATTATTCTAGTAGCAACTTCCTACTTATCTGTACAGGTGGTTTGACTTGTAAGTGGTACACCTTTTCCTGAGCTACTGAATAAGACATTTTACTACAATGCAGATTCCACTTCATTCCCACAATTTTTCCCTCCAGTGGCACTTTCAGCTTGGTTGTTGATCCAAAGAGCCCTGTCTTTGGCTCCAGCTGTACCCAGCTCTGCCACTGTCCCACTGTGCTCCCTCATTTTTCCTTCTACAATGGAATTGGCTTATATAGTTCTTGAAAATCAGTGCTTTGCATATAGTTATTTAAATAAAACTTTTATTTCCAGTAGTTACTGGTGCAGCAGTATTTTTGTTGCTGATGTTTTAAGTAACCTGAAAAGAAAAAAAAGATCAAAAAAGGCAGTTTAAATTACTCTAACCTTTAAGTGGAGTTGTGCCAGTCTGAAGCTGAATAGATCATTCGAAGCGTTCTTCCCAAATGGTTGTGTAACCAAAAAAAAAGGGAAGTAAATCAGGGCATGATTAGTCTCTGTAGCAAGAACTAGGTAAGAGAACAAATCAAATTTAACACTAAGAAAGCAATAATGGAAAATGTCTATCTCACTGACAGTTCCCTTGAGACAAACAATCTGATAGTGCTGAGCTGAGCCAAGCTAGTCTTCTCATCGGTACCGTGAAAGTCACTTGTCCACACAGAGAATGCTGTAGAAAAAGATAGCGGCTATAGTCTGTCCCTTGTTAGCATTATGGATCTCTGTGTTTAGCAAAGATCAGCAATTTGACAACATATTATAGAGACACTCAATTAACATTTTTCACAACTCCTAGAAGTTAAAAGGAGCCATGCTCTCTCATGTAGCTTTGGAATAGTTAATGATATATAAAGACCACAATATTTTTTTCTTACGATTTTCACTTCCTAACCTCATCATGGAATCTATTTCCAGGCTCACTCTCTAATGGTCACTATGTTAAATAGATTCTACCACAAACTTCCTTCTCAGGAGCAAAACTGTAGTCACAGCGAGTATGGAGGAATGTGGACAGACTGTTGATGTAAGGGAATGAATGTGAAAACTACAAAAGCTTTTGTTCCGTGCGATGAAAGCCACTATGGATTACACCACTCAAGGAGAAGCCAGCTAATAAAGCACTCGCAAGTCTTAATTTATCCATTTTGCTATCAGAATTCATTTCATATTAATTTTAGAAGAGTAACATGGCCCTGCCTAAGGCACTACCATGTACTCGAGATAACCCAAACAGACGTTGCATTGTCCAACAGATTATGAACTGCTTATGTGAAATCAGAACTAACGACAGAAGAAAATGACCAAAGAACGTCATCTGACATTTAGCAAACCAAATTCACTGGAATATCCATTACCTAAGCTCTTAATTTCCAACTCTCTTAGCTCAGTGTATCAACCCACAGGCGCACGGCTTGCACGTGCCTGAACTGATAGGGAAATTGTGAAATAGATACTGCTTCCACCACGTTACTTGACACAAGTGACCTGTCCCTGGCACAGAGTTTAAGGGGAAGATGCAGCCCTGTCCTGCGAGCTCCAGCTGCAGCCTTCCACCTCACCCTACCACCCTTCATTTCCGCGCTGACTTCTACCAGCCAGGAAAAACGAACTAGTGAGAAATTTATTAGGCTTTATAATCATGCATAACAATCTGCTGTACGTCACGACTTAAACTGGAAAATATGCCTGACAGTAGAATTTCACCCTCATTAGATAAAATGAGGAAAGGTGATTTGTGTGTGATCCTTGTCCCGTGCTTCCATTGTGAGAGGGAAAGGAGACAACGGGTAACAGTGTTTCTTATTAATTACACATTATCTCTTTGAATAGACAGGGGCATAGAGATCTGTTTTCTTCACACTCTTCTTGCTGGTGCAATGTAAAGAAATGTTTTTTATTAACTGGACAACAATACTTTGGGCTATAAGATACTTAAACTCCTAAACTCCACAGATTCACCTGGAGCTAAGAATGAGCTATTTCACTTTCCAGTATAGATCAGGGGGAACCAATGGTCAATTTTAACCTTATCAGAATTACTAAAATTGAGCAAAAAGACACACAACACAACCAGCAGAGAAATCTGTGTGTTCGACCTCTCTCCTGCACAAGAGGCTCTGCCCTCGTTTGACATGCCCTGCCTTGAGTCCACTGTCCGCACCTTTTCTATTAAAAATAGATAAAAAAGGAGACATCATTGTGTTTGTTCCAAAAAACAGCTAAGGAAAGTGTCTGTTGCTCTCCCTGTGTTTCTTGGTGGCCAAAGCACTTAGGGTGTCAGAAATACAAGTTCTACCGAGAGAATCTTCCCCATCTTGTGCAAGAGGTCCTGCCTACCTCAAGCAAATGCCAGATAAATGAAACACCAATATCCTCTGCTCTGTTTCCCCATGCTGACAAATTTCTAGTGACTCCTGGAAGCGCTCAGCAGTTTGCAAAAAGGCCAGGGCCCTGAGAAGTCTCTTTTCCTGATCACAGTTGAGCTCCAGAGCAAACTCCACCGGTGGGCAGCTTGCTCAGCCACCCACAGCAGCCCTCTTGGGGGGTGGGGTGGTGCTGTCCCTGCCTCCCTTCAGCCTTTTCTCAGCTCTTCTAAGAATGATCTAAGATCACAGAATTAAAAATTAATGCATTCAAGTGTTTACACTCATCTTCATTTTGCAGAGATGTTTTCTGAGTATTTCAAGTTCACATTTTTAAAATTACTCAACATCAACCAATAGTCAGAAACTTAACAGCGGAGCAAGGTGAGAGATCAAAACCTGATGCCCTGAGAAAAAGACAAGACACCTGAGACCTGCCAAAACTCATCTAAACACTGACACGATGCCATTACACTGAACATGTCCAGAAGCAACTGGGTTTCTTTAAGTACTTACACTGTGCTATCACAGGATTTCAGAAGCCTAAAGCACTAGAGATTATTGCTTTAAAACCTAACCTGACCTAAAGCAAAAGGGATGGGTACCAAGGAATAGCCACTAATCGCTTGTCAGTGATCTCACTTGCCTTACTCCTGCAGTACTCTGATTTTCCTTGATGGGTAAGGCCAGAGTAAGGACTGTCCCTTCAGACTAACAGTGTTGGTCAGTCATGGCATTCTGCATACAAATTGGCTGCACTCATTTGTAATGTTTTCCTTCCTCTGTTGCACTGCTTCTTGATTAATTAGTGCCATTAAAGCACCTACGCAGAGTACACATGACAACTTGCCTTGCGTAACAGTGGGAAGAAAGAGCAGGTCCTTCTGAATTCGGGGAAAAGTCTCTGAAGTGTAAATAGATAAAGATAATCAAATTCAGACGAGATTAAAATTAACAGACTATCAACCAAGTGACACTATTAATAAATGTCCACAACAAGTAGGGACAGAAAGGACTCTGAAAAGACCAAGTGTAATTTAATTAAACAAATGAGAACATACAAAAGAAACCATAGCAGATAACTATATGAAAAGACAAATAAAGATTTCAGCAATAATTGATGTTATATTATTCACTGTATAAAATGAACCGTATCAGTTTTCCTCTCTATTTACATAGCAAGATGTGGATGGAAAACCTTGGGATTTTAAATGTAACCTTGTACACTATAGATACTTGTCCTCTGCATTAATAAATCAAGTTTTGTTCTCTGTGTAGCACACAACATTAGGCCATGTGAGTGCAGAATATACACATGTACTCACAGCAATCTTATGATGCAAGGGAATACTATTATTCTGATTTTATGGATAGAGTTTTACAACCTCATTAGTCTTGAGGCAACAAAGCTTTGTTGGTAGGGTTTGGCTTGATATTACAGAGCGTGAAAAATCACATCCCATAATCTACATGACTAAAATAGGCAAAGTTTCTGATGTGAATGCAATGAGATTGACAAGACCCTGCCCATCAGCCATGCTTATATTTATTTGAGTAGCTGCACTAGCAGAACATCTCTTGTGCTGCTCCTCCACTGGAGATTGAGCCCACCAGGCTGATCGGGGCAGATTTTGTAACAGAGCTAAGCCTTGATCCACAAAACAACGAAAGGACATGCCAAGGAATATGGATGCCCGAGGGACATGGACTGGGCGGGCAAGGATGGAGGAAGGAAGACTTTCTGCTTTAAACCTGTTTCTTCAGTTACTCAAAAGATAAAAGGGAAATCTCTGGTTTCCACATCAACCCTTGAAGAACAAGCACTGTATGCTACCCTAACCTCAACAACCATCCAGCGGCATGTGCTGAGCTCCCCCGGCAGAGCCTGCCCTGCTGCTGTTTACACCAATGCTCAGAAACCTCCATTTCTGGCAAGGAAACTCACCAGCCTCACCCACCACATTTGAATAACAATGCAAAGTGCTATAGAAAAATAAGGTGTATCAGAATGCACCAGCTATTTAAGTAACCCTCCTTCCGCCAGTGTAGTTCTGCCTATGCAGGTGAATACATATTGGCTCCTCAAGTTAAAAATAAGGCCAGAAAGAAAAGAAACTGAAATGAACCACAGCCTTTTAAAAATCACAGCCATGTCGATACTGAAGCTTCTCCCAATATCAAAATATTGCTTTAAAAAGTCTCAATTCAGAACACCTGTATTATAACAAGAGGTTATTTTCTCTATTGAGATAGTCAAAATTCTTTTAAAAGACAATGCCACCAAATGGCTTGCTATTAAACCCTACCATCACAGCACTGCCTAATGTGGCAGTTCCTAATTGTCACTGTTTCCTCTCTCACTTCACTAATCAATTCCTTTGATTTTACTGTGTTTCAGTCCTCCATGCAGGAATCACAGAGTGGTGGCTGTTTCTAATGAGATCCTGAGAGGACCCTGAGTAATTGACCCTCAGCTGTACAACATTTTTATCAACAAGCTAGAAGAAAATACGAAAACATTATTTGATAAAAATGTCAAATGACTGACAAAGATTAGGAGAATGGTAAATAATGAAGTGGAGAAGGTATTGATTCAAAGCAACCTGATAAGATCAACACAAGCAAACATTATGTGCTCTGCAATACAGCTATTGAATGAGTCCTAAATCCTCATTAGGAATTAGGATAAAATGAATCCTAGGAACAAAGAACCATACGGCACTTCTACAGGTCACAGGAGTCTATTTTGGGAAGCCAGGGGCTAAAAAGCAGAAAAACTCAGAAATCACGACCAGGCATTGCCATTGTGGCAAAGAGGCTACTGCATTCCGTGACCAGGTTAGCAGAATAAAGCTACACAGGGACAGAGATTGTATCATACTCTTAATGTGAACGCATACAACCACAACCATAACGCAGCAGTGCTGCCCCGGCCATGGGTCTTCCATGAAACAGCTGCAAGCATGATTAAAGGAAGAGTAATCATGTATTAAGTCCAAAAAGTAAGGAATTCCATTTATTTAGTTTATCAGAACAAAGGAGAGGGCACAAGCTGATCACAGCCTATTAATACCTACCCGAGACACTGAAGTTCAGTAACTGAAGCCTCTTTATGAAATAACCAGAGCTATAACACAATCCAGTAGCTGGGAAGTCAGGTAGGCGAGTCCCGACTTGAAATGAGATGCTGGCTTTTAATAGTAGAAGTAATTAACAACTGGAAATGATTTATTGAGAGTTAAGCCGCATTCTTTGACATCGTAAACCTGTATTTCACAAGTGGATGTTTTCTGCTAGATACACCCCAGCTCAGCTGGATTAATTCAGGATGGCCTTCGGGAGGTCAGAAGAGATTATTACACTGGTCCCTTCTTGCTTTACAAACCCCGGGTCCCCAGATCAATCCCCATTCCTACACCTCTGGCTTTGAGTGTTTCCTTCAGGTCATTAAGTTTAACATCCATTCTCCCTTCATTTAGAATATGGAACTTGAAGTTACAACTGCTGCCTTAATTTAATGGTAATTAAACCTGAGCCAGCCGCAGTGTCTTCTGTAACCAACTCACTACTGGAAAAGAAGAGCTGGACGGAGTCTTCTGGAGCTGCCCCCCCAGCAGGCTGCTGGCAGGGAATGGGGAGCATCAGCATGGCTGGCTCTCCTGCAAAGGACAAGTCACAGCCTGAAATTTCTTGAAAGGGCTGTGTGATTAGAAAACATTTTTGGCATGCAGGACCAGAAGAACATGGTGTCAGCTGAGAGACAAAGATATACAGAGCTATCACAAAGAGTTCCTTGAGTCCTGACATCCAAAGACAATTCTGTCATGGACACAGGCTTACTTCAGACTCCATCACACCGTAATGCAGGACTTGCCCTTGTCTACATCCATTTTTCCTCATCCATGTCACGATATGGCCAACATTCCCATTCCTGAAAAGGTTTCTCATGGTCCTTCTCCTCCCACCCCTTGGCCCCAGGTTTGAGATATTCAAGCCTCACGCAGGCTCAGTCAAGGACCACAACGGCCACTTTGTGGCGGGGGGAAAAAATAAACCAGTTCCCACATTCAGCCCACACAGCTTCCAAATGTGACTCTCGCTGGTACTCTGTGGAAAATCATGGACTCATATTTAAGATAAAGACAATTTTTAAACACTTTCACTGAAAGCTCCTTCAGCTGGTCAACAAATGGTGCAACATTGCAAATATTTATGGCCAGAGAGTGCAGGATGAATATATCCTAGCTGAATGATGAGCTCTAAGCAAGTACCCATTAGTGCTGATGATTACACACCAGAGCATCTTGTTAAGCCTTTGACTCTCTGGTATCCGTCTAATTGAGACAACTGCCCATGTTCTTCAACTACAACATGACCTGCCGTGCTTGAAAAGGGGCAACTTCTGAAATGGCAAAGGCACTGCTGCCAACAGCGGAACGAAAACCAGGAAAGGCTCCATATGCTTAAATGGCTCAAAGAGGGAATGTTTAAAAACAGACTCCTATTACTGCAGTCGTGAAAGGCTGATGTTTCCTCTGAAGGAGACACACACAAAATTCCATCAGGAGCATTAAAGCGTAAGCGAAGTCTATTTTGTTCCTCTTTGTACACATACACACTTCTCGCCTCATGTAATGAGAGCCAAAAGCCCAAACTCACGTCTTAGAGAACTACAAAGAGAAATGCCTTTCATCTTAATAAATATATATGTTTTTCTTAAGCTTTACATCAAATCAAACAAAATAAAAGAACACTTTCTGACTTAGCCCAATGGAGATACAAGCTGCAAATATTTAAAGCAAAGACTGAAGTGTCTTCTCATCCCATGCACAGACTGGGCGTATTCTCCTTTCCGCCTGCTGCCACCCACCAGGTATTTTGTACTTTTTCATTTGCAAAGCGCTTTCCAATCATTAGCTAATTTAGCTAACAACTACTTATCAAAAAAAATCCCCCAGAACATAGAAAACAAAAAACAGCATGCATCTGGGAAATCTCACAGGTATGGTCTAAAATCCCTTCTGGTTAATGCAGAAGGTAGAAAGGAATTTGCTCATTACATATCATCACGCATATGACTAATAAGGGACTCAATACATTGTTAAGTTTCTAGAGAATAGGGTATAGGATTTATTTAACTACATTGTTTACCAGAGATGACACAATCCATAACCTCATCACTGAAACAAAAGAGATCCTTAAAGCAATATATAAGTTGTCACCACAGCCACTACCATGTACCACTTAAGAAGACAACTTGCATAAGCAAAATATTTTAAGATGGATAACCTCGGATGAGAAACATTCTATTGCTCTCTGTGGATTTTGATCTGGTCTTAAAATACAACTTGGTTTTTACAGAAATGTAAGTGTGCTTAAAACCAAAAACTAATGACTCTGTACCAATCTCTTTGTAGGAATATAGATCTAACAACTGAAGTGATAAAGAAGAACGAGCCCCAAACACACCATATAATTTGGTTTCATTCCTGTTATTAGTGGAGGTAATTTATTCAGTGTTGTAAAACTCATACAGCCCTTGGAAACTATCCGAGGCCTGAGAGAAAAGGACTTTGCTGAGTTGCTTGGGTGAAAAGGAGCTTTCCTTTTACTAAACTATCAGCAGTGAAGTCAGCAACAAAAAACCTAATGTCTTATCTCAAGCGGAATACGTCAAATCTTCTAAAATGAAATTCATTTTCCTGATGTACTTGTGGGAGTTTTCATGGAGATAAAGAACAGGAATGTTGCATTTACTCCTCAAACATCTGATGATGCGGAATGCACGAGCCTTTATGCTGAGCAAGTTTTAGCTGCAGAAGTGAGAACCTCCTTCTGCCAAGGCTGGGTGGCTTCTCCAGCAAGTCGGCATCTCTCTTGTTGACCCGCAAGAGAGGTGTGAGGACCATGAAGGATTTCTTCCTCGAGCTGATGCTGAGGGCACAGCAGGACTATATCAGAAGTTTCACTAACATAATAAAAGTCTTTCTGCTCTGAAATAAAATTAGGAGACTAATGTGACTCTGGGTTTCTCAAGATCCTCGTTGGATTATTGTACACAATTTAGTGGTAGTCATACCTTTCACGGGGTGCAAAAGTGCTTTTTTTTTGGTTTTTTTTTTTAATAACAGCTACAGAAGATCAATAGATTTCATGAGTTCAATTAATCCATGCAGCTGCTGTGCCAGAGTCAGAAGGAAACCAAGAAATTTTCCATCCCTAAGCTTGGGGACTAAGCTACCCCACTGTTGTGCATAGAGGAGAATGGTGCTTCAAGTATTTTCGACTGTGGTTCCATTAAAGTAGGTTTTCCTGTAATTTGTGATTTTTAAGAGTAAGCCCTTGTCATTTATACAAGATAAGCCAGTGCTAGACTGTGTTCTGAACTATCAAAGTCATGCATTTATATTTAAATGTGTTGGAGAGCCCTTAAATATAAAGTCATTAGGATTTAGGTTTGGATAACGGATCAAGGTCCTTGGGGCAGCTCCTTCTCAGCCTGGCTGAGTTATGCGGAGGTTCCTGCTAGCAGACTTACCTACTACTGGTACTCATTCTTAAGCAATTAGAGGAGCATTGACTACTTGAAAATACATTTTTAGATTATATTTTTTTCCCCACAAGTTTCTGTCTTCTGCGACAGTGGATACTCAGCAGGAGGTTGGAGAGTCCTTGAAGGCAACACTCCAAAGGAGACCTGGTCCAAAAGCTGCTGACCACCCAAAGCACATCAGGCTTCATGTCTGCTGCAGAGAAAACTACGTATGTTGCCTGATTCCAGTATAACCCCTTTCATCTGTATGACTGCGACCTGCAAGACACCTCATATTTATGATTTATTTCCTTGCCCAAACGCCGACTCAGCTTTGACAACCAACTGCTTGACAGGACCTGGGCACCTACGGCGCTGACCTGTGCACACAGGAGACCTCACTGAAATGTGTGACACGCAGCCTACATCTTCTCCAGGAAAAAGGTTAATGTTTTATTTCTCCTTCTAAATAGCCAGTTTGGGTCCTGTAAAGGGCCTATAAAGCTGGTCTTGACTAATTACTCTGTGGTAAAACCACTGACCTCAGGTAGATCATTGTCCTTTATTGCTGCCAA
This sequence comes from Apaloderma vittatum, assembly GCF_000703405.1. Lineage (NCBI taxonomy): Eukaryota > Metazoa > Chordata > Aves > Trogoniformes > Trogonidae > Apaloderma > Apaloderma vittatum. The sequence continues at coordinate 35,231 of NW_009730778.1, forward strand.
GATTTTATACCGAGACAGTTATCCTGGAGTAAAAAGACGCCTTTTCACATCACAATGTAAAAGTACTTCGCGCTTCCAACTCTCATGTGGAATTTTTTGCCAGTGGCAAACCTGAGCTAAATTTGAAATGTTTATCGAGGGATTCACCTCTTGCACAAGCTGAAACAGCTGCCTTGTGAGGAGGTCACTTCCCAGAAAGAGCCATTTCCACAAGAGCATGAAGTGCATTGTGACAACGTGAGTGCAGGGGACGCGCCAAGGAGCTGCAATGGCCAAAAGGACACAGATGAGCCTCGGTTGAGCACTAGGGTCCTGGGTGAGTGATTTACAGCCCCCGTGACAGAGGATTCTTTCGTCAGACTCAGATGTGAGGTTTTTGCAGCAAAAGAAGATCATTCCACTCTACTCCATCTATCAAAAGAGAGGGGGAAAAGAACAATACTGGGATCTCCGAACTTCTGGTACATTACAAGCTGGTTTTATGTCCCTTATCGCCAGTGGTCACATCCCACAGCATCGCGTACCCGCTGAAGGAGGACCAGGAGTGTTTTCTCTTGTTAAGAGTGCGGATCAGTTTGTATTTTTCAACGTGACGATTGTGGCTGCCAAACCCGATAATGAAAAATTGAAAGTCAAATAACCCCTATTAGTCTGTCAAAGGTTGATGGAGCTGGTATTCTATTTTCCCATTGTGAACGACTACCATTGTTAAGAGCTGACAGGCAAATCTCCGCAGAAATATGGACTCTTTGTGAGCGCTATTTATAGTAACATATGACAACGCAGTGTTACAATATGCATAGTAAAGCATTGCCCAGGACATGCAAGAGCCCCCTGGTACAGTTTCTGGATTGTAAAGCAAAATTCCATTAAGATAAGAACATCTGAGAGGCCTAAACAGATAAGATATGGAGAAGTGGAGAGGAATGATTTGGGTTTTGTTATGGCATGGCACCAACAGCGTAAGTATGCACAACAGCCTTTCAGGGATGAGTAGAGAGTGCATTTATCAATAGCACAAGAGTAAAAAAATCTCAGGCTTGTGTTTATTTTTATTTGCTTTTCTTTTTTGGTTGTTTTTTTTTGCTGTTGTTTTATTTTTGCGACCAGTTAAAAAGCAAACCAGGTCTGTGCCTGGATGCCAGAAGAAGAGGGAAGTGCTGTTCATGATGATCAATATGAACTGCAGCAGGATGGATGGCTGGGGTGGGGGCGAAATTTAGAAATGCTCTTGTATTGAGTTGGCCTGGCCAGATTTTGGTGGCGGCAGGTGGGGAGCTGCAGGGTGGCTTCTTGCAAGAAGCTGCTAGAAGCTTCCCGAGTTTGACAGAACCAATGCCAGTCAGCTCCAAAGAGGGACCCGCTACTGGCCAAGGCTGAGCCTGTCAGTAAAGTGATAGGAGAGGAAGTCCTCTGTGAAAACATATTTAAGAATGGGGAAAAAATAACTGCGCCACAACAGGTAGCACAGAGATAGAGGAGTGAGAATCTGTGAAGACACCAAGGTCAGTGGAGAAGGACGGAGGAGGATGTGCTCCAGGTGCCGGAGCAGAGAGTCCCCTGCGTTGTGGTGAAGACCATGGTGAAGCGCGTTGTCCCTCTGCAGTCCATGGGTGGGTGTAGATGCCCACCATGGGGCAGAGGACCCCACACCATGTGGGTGGATGCCTGAATGGGGCTGTAGCCTGTAGGAAGCCCGCATTGGAGCAGGTCGCCGCCGGAACCTGTAGCCCAGG
>NW_009730778.1:37221-63471 GCF_000703405.1 Apaloderma vittatum
CACAATGGCCCTGGGGAAGAGTGAAGAGTCCTCCTCCAGAGTGAGGAAGCGGTGGAACCAACGTCGGATGAACTGACCGTAACCCCCATTCCCTTTCCCCCTGTGCCACTCTGGGGGAGGAGGTGGAGAAACCAGGATTGATGTTAAGCCCAGGAAGAAGGGAGGGATGGAGCAAAGGTGGTTTTTTTTAAGATCTGTTTGCTTTTTTCTCATTTCTCACTACTCTCCTCTGATTTGTTCTTAATAAATCTAACTAATTTCTCCAAAATCGAGTCTGTTTTGCCCAGGATGGTAAATGAAAGTGATCTCCTTGTCCTTATCTCAAACCTTGAGCCCTTTGAAATATTTTCTCCCCGTCTAGTGGAAAAGGGGGAGTGAGGGAGCGGCTGTGTGGGCACCTGGCTGCTGGCCAGGGTCAAACCACAACAACTCTCTAATAAATATCGAATATTAGCTGGGACCAGCTACCTTGTATGCTCAGCATATGCAGAAGGAGGTCCAGGCTGCACAGCAGTGTCAACAAAGTCAAGGCAAAACCCAAAGGTGAGGAGCAAATGAACGACCTCAGCAATTTCTGTGGGACTGGATGACACGTTGGGAAGAAGTGAAAACAGAGTGCAATGGCCAGGATAAAGCAGCTGACACGGCTGAGCATACACCAGTATGATTAAGCCTCATGCAGGCGACTTGGATACCAAAATTTATTTGGAGAGGCAGAGTGGAGTGCCTTGGAAGCCAAAATTTATTAGGAGAGGCAAAGTGGAGTCCTCAGTACAACCTGGTCCCCTCCACACCTCGCTCTGCGGGCAGCTGGTCCTCTCCAAGCCCAAAGAGCAGCTGCTGCTGCTTTTATCAGATGTTTTCTGATGTGTATGCCTTGGTAAAGAGGGGGCAAGGAAGGGGAAAGGAAAAGGTCAAAGGGAAGAAGGAAATAGGAAAAGTAGTACCAGGATGGTATTTTTTGTGACAGTGCTTGCTGTGTGCATTCGATGCTCCCGCAGCACTGACGTCCTCTGCTTTGTCATGTCTCCACTAGCTCACAGCCTAAAAAGGCAAAGCAAGTCAGCACTTCTCCCGGCACTCAGGAAACCAGATTTTGGAATTTTCCCTTTCATTGCCCATTTTTAACTCTGAAACACTTCCATGCTTCATACTGCCGGGAGGTGATTTGATGGCAGAAGCTATCAAGAGAACGCTGCATGCTTTGTAGGCTGCATCCTGTGCAAACCGGGGTTCACTGGTGGCTCTGGGGGATTTTGACCACTGTCTTGGGTGCTGTCATATAGCCTCAATGCTTTTTATTCCTATCAGTTAGAACAGTAAAAGCCAGAATTAACAGGGCAGGAACTCTTCAAAGGCAGGCCAGGGTGTGGTACCAGCTCAGGTAGCCTCAATGCAGTCGGGTTCCTTGTTCCCTTCACACAGGTATCAATCTTGCAAAGCTGCTGCAGTTTGCATTCACTTACCTGATAGAAAACTTCTGAGTGTACAGATAACACACTTATAGGCACCCTGCAGTTATCTAGCCTTCTAGATAGTATTATTGTATAGAGATAAGACGCAAACATGTTCACATAGAAAGGAAAGAAGCTAAGGCTGATAAAACTGCAGAAGCACTGAGAGCAGCTTAAGACTCACCAACATCTTTGGCTCTCATTACCAGCTCTTCTAACTAACACAAAACTCCAAGGAATTAACTAAATTCCTTGAACAGTTACTGGTGGGGTCACTAAATTCAACGCAAGCTACCAGTGCCTCATGTACTTCCCGCAGTCTGCCACACAAGCTCGCCTTTGCTCTGATCTCACCAGTTTTATTTTCTCCCCTTTCTTGCCTAATTTTCCAATTCTCAAAGAATATGGCATACAGGAGGCAATCTGCATGGCGCCTGGGTTTACATCAACGGCACATGGTCCTTCACACAGTAGCCAGATACTTTGTCAAGAGAATGGAAGGTGAATATGAACGTCTCTTAAACTACATACAAATGTTAAAGAAGCCCCTTTTGAGGAGAAGAAAGACAAATGTGCATTTAAGTGATGATTATGATTTGTACTGGCTCTGAAAAACACCATGCCTCTTCCAATTAACATTTTTGGTCTTAAAAAGGGGTTTTCAAATGGGGGTTGGCTTGCTGCTGGCTCCCCTCTAGTCACAGGGAGTCTCATCACTGATTTCTAGGAAAGAAGGGTTGGCCAGCAAAAGCTACTTGAAAACACATCCTGAAATATCTTCTAGCACCGCTTTGCTGTTGTTTTCACAAAACATTAGAACTTCTCCAAGAGCATCTGTGTCTCACAGATGCTGCCATGCTGAATACCAGACCCTACTTCTACTTCAGCCTTTCTGGTAAAATAAAAATAGAGAAATCACTTATTTTAAACAACTCAAAGATTTGCTGTAATAATGCTAAAAATGTTTCGGCTTGGGACAATGAAAGATACTTTTGGATCATAAAACAGGAGCATGTATGTATGTGCCATATACATACATATAAGAGTTCATGTTTAAGTATGATCTAAAGCATTAAAACACGTCTGAACAAAACAGCAACGTAAAAATATTGTACAGTATCAAAACACAACAGAATCACAATAATTTGCTATGAATTTCTATTCAGCAAGTTTTCAGACTTTCAAGGCTCAACAACTCCTTCACAATTATTTAACTAAAACATTTCCAACTACTCTCTCAGTCCCGGCCCTTGGCACAGACTGTTACTTAAAAAGCTGATGCAAATCTCTCCCATTTGGTTTTCTTTACTCTTCTGGTTTTTTCCTCATAAAAAAAACCCTGCTATCAAATAGAAATAAAACTTCTTAGGTTGGCTTGTCAATGTCGTAGGGGTAGAGTAAACCTCTGTGCTGTAAAACTTTCTTTTCCAACTGTAATTCCCCATAAATTAACCTCGTTTTAGTTAACTTTCTGCATCTTTCTCCTTAGCAATCGCTTTGTGACCCTCCCTCTGGACTATCGAGTTAGTTACAGCTTCAGGAATTACCAAATATCTATTTTTTTAAAAGAACAGAGAAACAGAAAAGTATTTTTGGCATCAGATCTGCACTGCTCGACCATATTTGACAGTTAATTTGCTCCAACGCTTAAAAGGAACCAACTTACATATCATTTAAAATAACTAAAAATCTTAAGTACTATGATTTCAGGGGTAGAGCTAGCCTTAAAGCAAGGATTTCAGTTCTAATCCTGGATGAACAATTAGCTGATTCCGACATGTATTTATGGGGACAATAGTGTTTCAGCAGGCAGAAAGATACTAAAATAATGACAAGTGAATTAAAGAACCTGCGTTACTGACGTGAGGAGATGACAGCTGATGCCTGTGTTGTCACATCTCTGTGGGTTTGCTATTATTTGGGCCCCTGGAACCCTTTATGAAGACTTTACACTGCTGACTGATTCAAAAAGTGGAATTATATTTGATTACGAGCGCTCAAAATATTTTGCTCCATCACGCAGTGCATTTCTCACGGAAAGGAAAGAAAGGCGGGAGATGAACTTGCCGTGAGACATCCTTCTCCACAGCAGGCAGGTGATTAAAAAAAAAATCAAATTAACAATAAATCCCTGTCAGACAATATTGGCGGACTGCTTCTAGCATCCTTACCCCGTACCCACGTCAGCCCCATGAGCGTGGGCCACGGCATCCCTGGGGCTGGGGGGAAGATCCCCTTCTCCTTACTGAATCCTGCCACCACCTTGTGTCCTCCTTGCCATCACTAATTTAGTGCCTTAATCACTGATTTAGTTCCTGAAGTATAATAAAAAAGAGAGGCTTGACTTTAAATCAATAGAAAAGCTCAGAAAGTTAGATACAGAACACAACAGATTATGTAGAAAATGATCCTTGAAAATTCTTTGCACTTACGCAATACTGGAAGATTGTATATTCTCTGAGACTGGAGGTCTTAGCTCATTAAATGTCAATATTTTGGTCTATTACTGCAATCTGTATTGTGATACCGAGCCCATACATTTGAGATGGGTGTAGGGGAATAATTGCATTGAGAGCTTAGCAACAAAACATATATATATATATGGACACTGGCTCTTCTATAAGGAGTAAAGTTGTTGTTCTTTGTTCTTTACACAAATCTCGGGAGATTAAGCAATGGAAAAGTGTGTCAGACAGCAGGATTTCACGGTCCGGAAATTTAAAAATAAGATAAAACTCCAAAATCGAATTACCACTCCTGCCAATAAGCTATTACTGTGCAGTTATTAAATACACACAGTCATCCACATGACCATGTTGCACTGTAAATCACACTTGCAGACAGTTCATTTAATGAACAGTGTTTGAGTAGACAATTTGTTTTGGATTATATTAAATATATAACTCTACTTACTCCAAAATGCTTCCATACTTAAACTTTGTGGCAGTCCTCGCCTTAAAAAAACAAAACAAAACAAAACAAAAAAACGAGGGGAGGAGAAGAATAAATCATTGCCAAGCAGCAATTTCCAGTTTTAAAAAGCAGCAAATGGGAACCAAAGCTTAATTTAATTTAATAATTTACCTTTAAAGAATTTACACTGTAAAGCTGGATGATAGCCCAGAAGAAAAAACGTCGGATTTCGCCTGAAGTTTTTCGTAATTAAAATATTACACCACTGATTTCATTTACTTGTGTTAGAGGGAATGTTCTTGCCTCAAAATGCACTTTGAGGATGCAAACATTACATACAGCATCCTCCTAGTTGCTCCCAGCGCCCTTTATTCAGCTGGGTCTGACCCTCCAAGCTGAGCATCTTGTCCTAAATACACCCTCTAGTCCTGGGGTGTGTTTGCTCCCCTCCTTTTATGGTCCAGGGCTCGGGGATGACATCTCACCATGTGCTCAGCAGAAATCCCCGATGCTGCCTGACCCAGATACGCCGCAATCCCTATCACTTCTTTTACAGGAGAGGGGTTCAGCCACTTTCTTGTAGCTCTGCCCAACCCTCCACGGCGGCAAGATGGGGACACGAGAGAAGTGACTTACCCAGCAACAGAGCTGTGCCCCACTGTAACTGCGTTGGAGGTGATGGAAATGGAGATAACAGGGAATAATGTGTATTTTACAAATAGAGGAGATGTGAAAGGAATACACAATCTCATGCAGCAGGGGTTTAGCCAGACTCCATTAGGATTTAGGTGTATATTCTGCTGGAGAAAAAGTCGGTGTCTTATCAGGGATCTGCTGCCTGGGGGCTTTCTTGCATTTTCTTTGGAAGTGTCTGTGGGCCCTCATCTGCAACAGCAATTGTTAAATTCCACCATTACACTGCAGCCTCACGTTAGTGTGCAGTAAGGCCACTCTGATCGAGAAGTGTGTCGGCACAAAGACCCGCTCCTGCCACGAACCGAAGGGCACGAGCCCCTGTGACTACACAGCAGATGCATGGACGGCCCCCACGCAGTCCCAGAAGCTATCAAGGACATCACTGATAAATCAAGTTAAAGAGCATCTCAGGATGCTCAGCCAGATGGATCACTTGAATGGCTAAACACTCTAATACATCTTTTTGAGAAAAGATATTGGCTTGTGCAATGAAACAGATAATTGACTATTCCATGGAAACTGTTAGGGCTTTACCTCTGGGATCGGCAGGAACCCATCTCTCTCACTGCAGAGGTAAACCAGCCAGTCTTGGGCTTTGATTTTATTCTCCCTTCCTTCCAGGAGGAAGATTTGGTACAGAAACCAAGCCTAGGCTGGCCTTCTTGCATCAATCAGCCCGCCGATGCACTGCGATAATCTGCAATTGAGAGCGGGCGCAGCAGCCTCGTAAATCAATGCAAATAGCAAACAGCATAAGCTGCAGAAACAGCCGCGGATGCAGGTTAACCCGTCCTTTAGCCCAGGTGGGTCACACTGAAAGGAGCTCCTCCAACACCCACCATCAATTGCAGTAAGCCTTCCCTCGCCCCACCGATAACATAAATCCCATGTTTACTCTCTGATCTGCTGTTATCCAGATGAAAATAGTGGTACCAAGGAAAAAAAAATAACATTTTTATGCTGGACTGCAGTAGAGGAGGATGAGATGGGAGAGTGGCATCCCTACCTTTCCCTGGCTCTGCCTTCATGACATCAGCTTCACAATTTATGAAACTGGATTTTTTTTTTAAACATGAAAAATGAATGAAATCCAGGTTATGGAGCTGTAATTCCAGGGCAGAGCCCCACCAAATGCACGAGCCTCTTAGCACTTTGTTGCTGTCATTTCTCAGGACACGAGCTCCTTGATGGAATTACAGTTCTGTCATTCAAGTTGCTTGTTATTTGTTCTGTATGTAAATAAAGGGAATGCATTTAAAGGACTCCACTAATGTATTCAAATATTTGTAGATAATCCACTGTAAATCTCAAGACTGGAGGATTTTGCATAAATGCTTGAATCTGTAACGGCTAGGAGGGAATTCCAACTCCCTGACCGAGTAAATTACACAAAAAATAGCAGGATGATTAGACCAAGCACATTAATATTCACAATAAGTTTTGTCTGTCAGCATGTAGACTGAATTCAGGGATTGCATCCTTCTTAATATTTGTATGGTAGGACGAGAAGCCAGGCACAATCAGCGTATAATAATAACAGCAATACACAGAATGTCATTTTTATACAGCATCCCAAAACATCAGGACTGGGCTGCCTATTGTATTTACTTATTGAAATCGGCTGAGATTTTTTACTGTCCAAATATTTCTGCTCTCCACATTAAAAAATCTGATTTGTTTGGATCTTGCAGAAGTCACTTGTGCATTTGTCTCCCAGGAAGAGAACCATCTCCATCATTAAAGGTGTTAATAATATATACACATCGTATTAACTGAACTTATTTTCATTTCTTGCCTTGGAGTCATCATTAGTGAAGATTAAATATGAATAAATCAGTCTCTCTTAAATTACTGAACATCATCAAATGTCACCTTGTTGAAACAAAACTTTATTTATTTATTTATCTGGGGTTTTTTTCCGAATTGGATGATGTTGAAAGACAGATACAATTATTCCACCATCCACTAGTTTTTTAACCGGGCAACTAGGCTGCATCTAGTCACTGGTCCCATAAATCTCTCATTCTCTCTAAACCAGGGGAAATTGAGGTCGAGTCTGGAACTACTGACTTTTGCCCACACATCTCGTACACCTTAATTTCACTAAATAATCCTGGGTAGTTTGGAAAACTTAGGTGGAAAGGACCAAATTATGGCTTCAGCTACATATATACTCTGCTGTGCCAGTCACTGGAAGTGGTAGACATGTAACAGAGAGAGAAAACGAGCTGTCAATATTGCAAGTAAACACTAAGAGCAAATGGTTTAATGATAGAGGATCTTATTTCAGCATTGCCAGTTCCTGCTATTCTACGGAGAGTCTCTTGGAGTTTATTTAAAAGTCTTGCTCCTGAAATAAGGTGATTACACGAGAATCTCGCTGTCATTAACGAGGAGTAATTTCCCAGCCTTTCAGTTGCAGAGAAAAGCTTCAAGATGTTCGCTAAGTACACCTTCAAGGCTCAGCAATGAAAACATTCAACAGTTATTAATCTCAGGAATTTTTGAGGGCCTGCTCACATCACTAAACGATGGCTGGGGTTGGTGACACTGAAATAGGAAAAGTACCAGAGACGTCCCAAATACCAGAAGGCTCTTTGTCCTTTCAAGGAGGACAACACTGATGCTGTTTATTCATAGCTGCTAAGTTTAGCACAGCTCCAGGCATGAAGTATTAAAAAATGTACTTCTGTTGATTTGCATTTCTGCTAATTATTTGCACAGAGCTGTCACCTCCACGCCTGGCAGACAGACTTAGCTCCCCTAAAGGGCATTGGACAGACAGGCATGGAGGGGTCAGGGCTGAGACCATGCAAACAAAGTTGTTCCCTGCCTTGGGAAAAAAATGGGAACTCGTGTTATTCCAGGTTACAGTTGCCTATATATGAGTTATGCACATGTTGGAGCAATCTAGTGACAGAAGCACACATATCCATTCTCTATATTGCGTCTGTAGCATCGTGCTTCATCTTTCCCATGTTTTCTTCCTTAGTCAGCTTGTTTCTACAAACAGACAATTAATTGGGGTTACGTTTTGAAAGCCCTTTAGTTGCCTGACAACCCAGACTTCAGCGCAAGTTAGGCACCTAAATGCCTCTGAAAATGCCTTGTGTAAGTGAATAAAGAAGACATTTTCCCTTCTGTAGCCACCTGTGGACCCTCTAACTCCCGCTTTGCTCCTCTGAGGTCTTATATCCATCATTACCACACGTCCCCTGGCAGCCACCCCAACCTTTAGGTCTTGCTGACCTTGGCTAGTCCCTTCATTGGAGCTGCCTGGACCCACAAAAAAACATCAGTGGCACTGTCGGAGTTGCCCTGTCCCCTACTAGCGGTGAGAAAATGGCAAAGTGCAGGAAGATGAGCAGTTTTGGCTAAAGTGGCCTTGGTTCAACAAGAGTTGGAGTAGGGGTTTGCCATTATCTCAACACTGTAATCTGGGGTTGTCTGTGTAATGGAGCCGGGCTGTAAAATCTCGGAGTTCCCTCCCTTCACAAGGTTTCTGAAATTCAGCAGGTTAAGTGCTGTGCTGACATAGGGCATTAATCTTTACATCCTCTCATGCTTTCTAAGTGTTGATGCAGAACAACAGAAACATTGCAAAAATCATGAAGAGTGAAATCAAAATATTATCTTGGACAGAATCCTTTGAAAATTAACTTCAAATATTTCTACAAAGAGTGAGAGTAGTACCCCAAGATAGACTAGTGAATCATCCCAAAAATGGAGCTAGAAGTGGTTTTGGTTTCGATCACATGAAGCCTCTTTCCCAGCCAGCACCTCTAAAAACATTTGCTGTAGACCTAGGAAGTACTGTTCCCATTTACAGCTTGACAGTATACTGTGAACATGTACACACAAGCAGATTTTTTTGTGTACTATTACCCTTGAACACAAGTTTAAGGAACACGCCTACATACCAAGTCTCGGATAAATAAACACAGGAGTATAATACAGAATATAAATGATGACAGAAGTCTAGTTCCCATCGTTCCCCATTCCATACTGGGATCCAGGGGCTGTGGTGAGGCAGCCTGCTCCTAGTCTCACCTACCACAGCTCTTCTACGCACAGAAATGATTAAAAATTAACTAGGGAAGGGAGACAGATTAACTTTATCGGGTACTGCTGAGATCAGATTAACATTCCACTGGCACATGGGAGTTTGAAGTTCAGGTTCTTGCATTACTCTAAGTTTAATTTTTAATCCTTCTTTAATAGTAAAGGTCTAGGTAAGTACCCTACATAGGTCCTGCCCTGACATGAAGGAATTTCCAACCATAAACTTCAAAGCATTGACAGTGGGTGTCTGATGTCTGCCTCTCCAAAAGAAGCAAAGTCTCTTGCCTGCTGTGAACTAGAGGTACTTCTGGAATTAATCGCGTCTCCATCGCTCTTATTTTGACCAAACATAACATCTTGCTCCAAAGGATACACGCAGTGTTGAGAAGGAGGGAGGCCTCACAGGCGGCTGCAGCTCTGCTGTTCCTACCTGCTGGCCAGTGCCACACCTGAGGACCAGCTCTCGAAGCACCTGTACCTTACCCACGTTTTAGTGCACCAATGACCACAAAGTCAGCAAGCATTTCTGACCTACACACGCCTTTACCAATGCTGTTCTGTCCAAATCCTCACTTCAGAAAGACTGTCCCAGCCATCAGAAGACACACATTCTTGGCATGTTCCGCATTTCTGCCACCGTTTTATTGTCCGCCTTTATCGTACTTACTAAAGTTACTAGCAGAATTACTTAGCCTAAAATCAGTAAACACTTATCAACATGTTTTACACACGACAAATCCTTTGCCGTTGGCCTTTTTAAACGCGCACACTTGATGTCACGCAACAGAGCTTTGGTTACGCTCTCACATCAGCTGCTACGAAGGTTACAGAAGGAATGAGAGACTTTGTCTCCCACTCCCCCTCATCAGCCTTTCAAAACCAAACTGATTGCTCTTGGAAGTAGACAGGGGACATTCAGCACCTTCACATATGGAGAGCATATTCTACATGTTGAACATGCCCGTGAGGTAGTATTTCAGCTGAATCTATTGTCTGTCACATCTGGTATTTTGTATAATTGGTTAAGTGAACCATAAATTAAATTAAGCCAAGCCAGTGCCATAAACCTAAAGTGCACTTCCAGAGGTTCTCCCATATGAAAAGGGAGTTGGCTTAGAAGGTTTTAACATCCTGACTCTGAGATCCCTAATTGCAAATAAATCAACAGCCTATGTGGTTGTACCCATGGAACAGCCCTCTGGAGTGGATTAAAAATAAATACTTGCGAAAAAAGAAAGCAACAACACAGACGGATTTGCTTTCATTGAAATCCGCTACAAATGAAGGGCTTATGATGATGACAATGGGAGGTGAGGCTAAACTAGAAGTATCTGGGGAGCCGCTATCCCGGTGGTGCCTCCGCCGCCTGCCCTGGGTCTGACAGGCTGGCTGGGATGGAGCAGAAGCCCCTGGTCCTGCTGGCAGCCCTCTCGAGCTGTGGTGGCAAAGGAGCTGTAGAAATTATGAGGTTGACCCACCTGACACTGGGACAGTGAGGCTACTGTCCTAAGCAGCTGCTATCTGGAGGGCTCGGGATGCAACCCCAACACTTTGTCGCATCTCCTGGAGCTACTGGTTGAATCACTCCAGCATCGACCAAAAGAAAGACCTCAGGGCCAAGTAACACAAAGCAACAGCAAATTCGTAAGCTTGTCCTTGGGGATGCTCTACACAGCCTTGTAAACCCAACGATTGTACCGATTTCAGCCTAAGGATTGTCTTAACACCTCCAATATCACTCACCATGCTTTACCGATAAAGGGCTAATGAACTAAAATAGTTGTTCATATGTTTTCTTACCCCTTCTCTGAAATGTCACAATAAATCTATATTGCTGGATAACAGTAAGCAGATGGATATCATAGCATGTAATTTGGCATAGGTACTCTCAATCAAGTCAAAGATTAATTTTTTCCCCAATGATTATCAGCTTTCTCATTTGTTAGAAGCCCATTGTCATTTTCTAAAAGGTTTTTTTTTCATAACAAGGGTAAAAAAGCTCGCTCTCTCCGACTGCTTTATCCATTATAGAGAGAAGGAAGGATTGATTTCTGAAGACAAGGCAGAGTTAACCACAGAAACCTTCAAACAAGCATATAAACAAAAGCAAAAATTTCCTAAAAATACTCTTTGAGGGAGTACATGGCTTCATAGGAGGTATCTCCTGTTGTTTTGTGAGACGTCCAGGTGATGTTTTTTGAGAGCTTTGTTAGGATTACTATGTCCTCAATGAGACTGAAAAATACATAAAAAACCCAAACCAAAGAATAAACTGTTTCCTTAGACACAGTCCTCTTGCAATAAGAAAATGAATACATTCTTTTTTCTAAAACCATCAAACTAAACAACAGAACAGAAAAACGATATGCGTTTAACTAGCCAGGCAAAATAACACGGGGATACAGTGCCATTTCTAATGACATGGGAAGAGCTAAAATCTGTTAGCTAACGCAAACTCATCCTGGCAAGCGAAGTGAGCTTTAATCCTGACTTCCAGATCTCGCTTTGTCTCCAGTCCCGCAGGAGATGTGTAGCGTGTCTGGGAAGAGAATGTACATTCTCTCACTCTTCCTCCTCTGATTTTAGGATTTCCTTAAATAGTTCTAAAAAACATCCCCTTAAGGTATTTGTTACCTTTGCATTTTGTTTGCTAATGAGCTCCTAATCGTGGCATAGCAAGTTCATCAACTACTGCACTTTAATAAAGCAAAGAGCTACTGCAGCTAATTATTTGTTAAACTCATTATCAGAGCTCTGCTACTGTAAAATTTTCTAACAATCGAATTTTCCAGATGACACCCTCCTGCAGGACATTTGGTGAGGACTCCAACAGAGGATTCAGGGAGACCTTTAGCCACTTTCTAGAACTTAAATGGGGGTACAGGAAAGATGGGGAAGGACTTTTGATCAGGGAGTGTAGTGATAGGACAAGGGATAACAGTTTCAAGCTGGAAGAGAATAAATTTAGATTAGATATTAAAAAGAAATTCTCTTCTGTGAGGGTGGTGACGTTGCCCAGAGAACTTGTGGTTGCCTCCCCCCTGGAATTGTTCAAGACCAATTTGGATGGGGCTTGGAGCAACCTCATCTAGTGCGAGCTGTCCCTTCCCATGGCAGGGGGGTTGGAATTAGACGATCTTGAAGGTCCCTTCCAATCCGAAACATTCTGTGATTCTATGCTACCTTCAGAAAAGTCTAAGACTTAAACAACCCAAGTGTGCCAACAGTAATTGGGCTGCTTTTAAGACCGTGACCTGATCAAATGGCAGCAATGCAAGAGGCTTCAGAGTTCCCGCTTTTCTTGCAACCCTTAGCACCTCCAGGGGGGCATTTTAGGGCAGCCCTCGAGACCCACTGAAGTCCAGGGAAATCTCTCCACTGGCCCTCGTGGGTGCTGCGTACAATCCGCACAGGTAATTGACAAGTTTTCACTCTCTGCACACTAAAGAACAATATATTAGTAGAAAATTAATAGCTCAGTTAGTTATTGATCAACAGAAACGCTACAGTGCTCTTACGATTTCAAATTGTACCTGATTAATGGAAGAGGCAATGAGACTTAAACAATGATCTCATTGTGCTGGAAGCACCACTGGCAGAGCACATTCTATGGGCAGGTGGGAGACTTAGAGCATTGACTGCAGTGTCTTACATCTTGCCCTGGAAACATGGATCAGCCAAACCTGGCTTAATAGGGAGCCTGAACCGGAAAATATGTTTCTGTATTAATCCTGGGGTTATGACACTTTAAGATTCTGCCCCAACAAATAACTGTATTTGCTTAATCTTTTGGGCAAATGCTTCATTCCCTTTTCTGCCTCGCTGTTAGTATAAGAGCTCGTGTAGCTGGTGTGAGCCATCCCCCAAACCATCATCACATTGTGGTGGGTAATAGTTGCTCCTGGCCATTCCCACCTTCTCTTTCTGCTCCCTGCTCCAGTGCACTGAGATAAAGAAACAATGAATAAACAATAAGCCCACGTCTCCACTAGAAAACCAAAATGTTCCAACAGAGAACAACACAAGAGCTGAAACTAAATACAGTTTTGTGTCACTCGCTCCAGCTTTGCATCCAGAAGATGTTCTTCTAAACCACAGTAGTTGCAACGTCCTCTGATAATGAGCCCTGTAATTCTTCCCACAGCTCCTGGGAATGCACAATTCTGGGAAGACTCAGGAGCCAGCACTAAAGCGGCAGAAACAAAACTACTGAAATCGCTCAAGCCTTTGCTTGGCAATAGGGTCGCTTGAAATATTGCAGATTGAATCAGCTAGTGCCTTCCAAAGAGTACCTGCATGCAGAGAAACCAAGCGAAGCATCTTCTAACACTGACAGTAGGGGCTATATAGAATAGATAAACCACTAATATTTGGGAAAAGGAAGAGTTAGATTTAGACTCGAAAGCTTTGGAAAGAGGGACCATTTTTCTAGTTCCACCACTGACTTGCTTTGGATGTGAACATGGTCTATGCTCACCGAGTAATGGGGAGCACAAGCCTGCCATGCAGCGAGGCAAAGAGATTGAAAAAAATACGTGAATCTCCAAGGCAAAACCATTATATTACAAAATAATAACTACCATGCAATGCTCATTCTTCTGACTATTTAGTCTGAACGTGAATTCAGGCTACTATGATCTTGCATTATAAAGAAAATTCCAGTAAAAAAACCAAAAGAGACATGACAACCTCTACTACAGATATAATCAAAACAAGTTTTATTGACCTGAAGGCAGTACTTCATCATGAATATCAAAAAGTTATGCATTTATACTTAAAAAAATAATAACCCTACACTATCTGATAGTTGGCTATACTGAATTAGTAATTTTAACAAATCAGAAGGAAGCTAATATAATCCTCAATTTGCTTTACATCCTTAAAGTCACTCACGGCATTTTACAAGGCAGGTTATATTATCACAGCTGGACACTGAGGTAATCTTTCGAGCTCTTTTGCCTTTTTCAAAATAAATAGTGCAGATTTACCATGATACTGCTCAAAAGGCTGTTAATTTACTTTAAAAGATGAAAAAAGAACAGATGAACTAACAGAGCCTCGAACTCCGTCAAACTGAAGTGAAATGCCAGCAGGACACAAGACAAATGTGAGCTCCTAGGCTGCAGATGGACCAGCAACGAGAACCTCCTGCCACACCTCCCTGTTTCAGAGGAGGTTTGGCTTCAACCTCCTCCATCCTGGCCTTTCATTTATCCTCTCGCCCAGAGCTGCAGGATTTGCAAGAAGACTTGCTCTTTGAAAATGTCAGGTTGGCTCTTTGAGGCCAAAATGGAAAGAAGAGCTGAAAAGGACCCCAACACTGAACTATACTTCTTGTTTCAGTCTGGTGTTCACGCTTTGGAAACTACATGAAAAGCTTAATGGGCTCAAACCACCAAGACTAGGAAAGATTCAGCTTTAATCAGCAGCCAGCTCAAAACATCGATTTTAACCCTTCTTCTCTGGGGCACAATGCCTGTTGGGTTTAACCAGTATCTCACCTAATGGAGAAGGCGTGGCTGTGCCTGTAAATTAAGTTCAAGCCCCAGAAGAAAATGCTGTCAGTTCTCCCTGTGCCTGAGGATCCAAATGCTTGGTTGAAACCCATGAGCACAATTTCATAGATTTCATAGAATGGCCTAGGCTGGAAGGCACCTTTAATCCAACCTCCGCGTCATGGGCAGGGACGCCTCTGAATTAGATCAGGAAACACATGGGGACCAAAGAGGGATCGAACCCGCGACCTTGGTGTAATCAGCAACACGCTCTAACCAACTGAGCTAACCGGTCTTTTCTGCAGAGGGCAGATGTTAGATTTGTCATCAGCTGGACTCCTTTCTTACAGGAGTGCTTGAGCAACCCTCACCGCAGCTGCCCATGCAGGGCTGCAGCAGGACCACACACGGGAGTACTTTCCACCACCTGCACCATCTCAATCTCCTCATGACTCCAGTAGAGTTTTCTTATGGGCACCAGGTAAAATTTACTAATTTACTCCATAGAAAAATATTATTAAAATAAATCTCTAGGGATGTGGTTATCCTATCTCCCGCTACGT
The DNA here is from genome assembly GCF_000703405.1 of Apaloderma vittatum. Classification (NCBI taxonomy): domain Eukaryota; kingdom Metazoa; phylum Chordata; class Aves; order Trogoniformes; family Trogonidae; genus Apaloderma; species Apaloderma vittatum. Next base: position 52,405 of record NW_009730778.1, read on the forward strand.
TGCCTTCCAGCACCGCTCAGAACATCTCAATGACATCAGGCGCAGAACTTGCTGTATAGAGACATACTCACCACTTGTCAAGGCGCAAGCCCTAACAATCATCGTGTAAGGACCTGGTATAGGAAATCACTTGCAAGCACATGGTAGTACTCTGATTTTATTGAGATTTTTACTGGAAAACCATTCTGTTACGTGTCTGACCATAGGTCCAGTCTAACTTTTAGCAATTATGAAATACTATAGCCAAGGTATACTGACTGTGTAAGAGCCTAGCGTAAATACTCGGTGAATTCTAAAGGGTCTTTCCACTGTCTGCAAAGAGAAGTCAATGTTTATTCTCAGAGTTCCTTTGAATACCTGTTACTCACAACGACCATTATCTCAGGTTCCTTCTTTTCAAGTGTAATTGCTATGTGATACTACTGCCTGCTTTTTAAATGGAACTTTAAAAAAATAAATATTCATTTACAAACATTTACATATCAGAAAAGCCTAATCAAAACCTCCCTGATTTCCATGTCAACTGGCATAGATGTTTTAGCAATCAGCAAGCTTATATAAAAAAATCAAAACATATTTGTTTTCTTACATAAACTATTACAGCAATATAATGTAAAAAGTGAGAGATCTAAATGACACTTGAATAGGGGGAGCTGTAAAAGCTGGAATGATTGATTTCATAATGTTTTCAGGCATTATAAATAACCTTTAAATGTCTCCCCTATGCTGATTTGCATAAGCGATTGACAGTTCATTGGATATGCAGGGGGAAAACAGACAAAAACAAAGCCAAGACAACACGAGGGACTTTGGTCTAAACAAGGACCTGGGGGGAATGACTGTTATTTTGTAAAAGAAAAAGGCCAGTGCACCGAGTCCTCCTGCAGAGCTCATCATCAGGAGAGGGTCAATCACTGCTGCTTCAGTCTCAGGTCACCAGAACTACTTCTGCAAAGTCACCGGGATTAGCGCCAAGTTTGCACCACGCTCTGGAAAAGCTGTGAAAATTGCTGTACAAACCAGAGGTGGAGGCCACAGCAGCTTGTGACAGTGGGACCTGCAAAGGACCTTCACAGAAACTTCAGAGGACACCCACAGGAAATTCACAGGACTTCTATAGGAGTCCAAAGCACTTCCCACCACCGCCAGGGCTGGAAGCTCCCCTCTCGCCATGCCTCAGTGAGCACCCACACACTCTAACAGACACCCCAGCTTCCAGAATTTCTTACTCGTGGAAGTAATAAAAGGCTCACAGACAGACAGACCCATTTGCTCTGAGCTGCAACCCAAGGTAAAGGTTACAAGGCATGAAAAGGGAGGATGGGAGAGCAGGGGAAGGAATGAAGACAAGGGAAGATAATTGAAAGTACCAGTGCATTAGTTATGTTGCATATATCTAATGTAATTAGTATTAATAAGCTGTCAGTCAGAAGATGTAGTTGTTAAAAGGCAGATGCAATAGGGGAAAATGATAATTGAACTCCTCCATGTATTTGTCTGTACTTATTTATTCTGCTGGGCTTTTCCGGTTCATTGCCACGGATGCACGTTTAGTAAAAATGAAATCAAAGAAGTAAAAGGAGTTTTTTGTTTATTAACCAGAAAAAAAAAATTACTCTGTTGCTCTGAGTAGCGTCAGTCACAGAAGGAAGTCTCCGGGAGGTAAACACTTCAGTTCTGCACTTGGTCCTCACTCAAACCACAATATCCCCAAGCTATAACTAACTTAAACGAATTCTGGTTTGCAATATATATACTCGTTCCTATGGTACCAGCATGGTAGTGCTGCTCCTTTATTCCCTGCAAGTGGGTAAAGACACTGCAGGTGCTCTGCAAGGTCTGGTCTTGTGGTTTAACACTTCAGTCCCTAACGCTGATCAAACCATGTGTCGTGAATAACATATTCAATAATTCCCCTTTTTTTAATTTTTCAGTTGTCTGCAAGCAGCTTACAGTGTTCCCTAAAGCATCTCTAATGATAAATTAGTCACTAAATATTTTATACAAACAGTTATTGGTCTGCATCTCGATCACGAGCAGTTTGCTGCGGATTCAAGCAGGGCGGGAAGATTTGGGTTGGATTTGTACTTGTGGCTGTAAATTGGCCACACCAAGCTCCTGGAAGCAGCTTGCTTTCCCTGCTTCTCAAAGCAGCCCTCATGACAACAGTTGGGGTATTTCAGACTCCAGTGTTCAGAGGGGCAAGCTTAAAATTCCATTAGCCAGGATCACTCTTGAATATCCCCAGAATCTGTATCTCCTAAGACTCAGAGCTACGTACAAACACCACATCCATGTTTTAGAGTGCGGGAAGCGAAAACAAGAGTCAAAACACGACTTTGGCTGCGTGGAAGAGGTGTTGACCTAAGAGAAATTCTGACTTTTCTACCCAGTGTCAAGAAACTTTTCCTCTTCACCTCGACAAAAGAGCCTTGCCCACGTGCATCTGAACCAGTACCATTCCAGGTAAGGATATGTGACATTTTCTGACTCAGGCTACTAAAAGAAAAAAAGAGACCTTAGAGGTGATTAGGAATTCAAATGGGAAGTGGAATACTACCAGAGCCCCTGCTCCTGCCTCCAACATCCTGCCCTGTACCAGGTCCTGAGGAAGCCACGGGGGGTCTGTGGAGATGCTGACCTCCAGCCTGGCCATGTCAGCGCTCTCCGATGGCTTGGTGTGACTAACTTGGATTATTACAGTTGCAGCTTTGTTTAGAAAACATTGGTTGTTTTCTAACTGTAATTAACTGTCATCATTTGTTGCAGTCATTGAGAACAAGGCCCCACGTGGTGCTCGGCAGAACACAAGGACGCAGAGAAGCTTCACAGCCCATCAGTGCCGTCCTGGGAACTGTCTCAGACCCAATCAGGCAGAAAGTCAAGCCGATCAAATGTGCTCCTGGAGCTATTTGGGACCTCTCTTGTCATTTTCTTCCCTCCCTCCTACTCCTGCCAAGCTCCAAAGTAAAATCATGTGATTCCAGGGTATTTAAGGATGGGAAAAGTGAGGAACAGTGTCCTTTCAAGCGAAACCTTTTCAGGATGAAACGTCTGCAAGGAGTTTTGGAGAAGGGAGAGTCATTAAATAGCTTGTCCCATTAACTGTACAGGGAACTTGTTCCTGACCTTCATGCCAAGAGGCAAGGCACTTTTTTAAGACATGTGGCTGCTCTTCTGCCTCCCTAGCCATGCCTTATAGAGCAAGAGCCTCCCCATAGACACAGAGATGACTGGGGCTCTTCTCGAGGTGCTGCTGATACAGAAGTTGAGACCCCACCACTGGAGACAGGATTTCAACTCATTTTCCAAGTTGTTTATTCACACAGTGATAGAAATTACATTCTTCCAACCAGGTTTTCTCGTGTCAGTCATTCAACCTGTTCCTATGTTGTTTTTTTTTCTCCCTTTCTTATTACCTTTTCTGATGGTAAAGACTTGCAGATGGGCATCAAACTGTGCAAAATGTAAATTATGATTGGGTAGAGTCAGAACATAAAAAATAAGTCATTTGGATGCATTTTTTTTTCCTAAGGACCACAGCACATATGGCACGCTAAAAAAATGTCTCATGTTCATTAAGGCTAAATGAGACAGGTTAGAGAATCATGGGCACCAAATGGAAAACTCCAGGAAAAAAATGCTGGCTGGCAACTCATTCTGCTGATAATATTTTTTGGATGTTTCCCTCCCGCCCTCTCTCCCTCATCTTTTTTTAAACTGCAAGGACATTTTCACAAATATTTCACAAATATCTGATAGCTGTTGCTTAGGAATCTGTCCTCCCCACTGTGCCTTCCTCATTTGAAGGTCATAATCTCCAGTTTGTGAAATCATAATTATCTCACCAGCCATTAACTCTGATGTCATAAATGGAGGATGATGATGATGACTTCAATGAAAAAAGCAGCAGTGGGAGAAAATGAACTTCTCGGCCACTGAGAGCTTGTTTCCTTCCCCAAAAAAAAGATATAATGGAGAAAAATATCAGCAGAACGATCTCCAAATAGACTATTTGCTGTGTGGTACCAGTGCCTCTTTCAGAATACGATGGTAATTTCTGCCTTGTGCCAATTTAACACAGGCTTCCACTTTATTTTAACGCATAGCAGGTCTGATACTTAATGGCAAAATCTTGCTACTTCTTGTGGAGCTCATGCAGGGACCTCAGAGTTCTATAAAAATGAAACAACCCTTTCCTCCTCAGCAAACTGAAATGGCCAAGAGTCACCGCAAGGTCACCTACACCTGAGGCTTCACCACACCTGGACAATTCATGCCTGTATCAAAGAATGTAACAAACAAATACTGCCTGTCAGATTAATAAAGTGTATTAAATGTGCAATCATCCTTACTGCTTGTTATTAAGCATCCTTGCCAGGCCAACTCACAAAATTCAGTGACTCGTAGCCGGTGCAAACTTCTCTCCCCAAAAATGGGGGAGAAGAAGGACCACAGCAGAGCTGGGACCATCCTGATGCCTTTCCACTCCCTGCATTCATGGGTTATCCCCTCCCTGCGGTACCAGAAAACACATCTGCCTCACTTACAGATCATTTAATTACTGGAACTATGACTAGAATGACGCCGCTGTCTCTCCTCCAGGATAGATGCTTTGGGAATGCGATTCAGCAATTCTGAATGCCATTATTTTGAATAAAGCCATCAATGTTTCTCCTGAAGAGTCTGGAATACAAGCAGATTTCTATTGTCACCATAAATGCTCGCACGTCTCTTGGGCATCAAATAAAAAGCATTTCAATGTTGCTGTCTGCTTGAATGAGACATTAAAAGAGCTATATTCTGAATTCCTGCCATTGTGTAAAAAATAGGAACTAATAGCGAGCTGACATCATTCTACTGTCTCTCCTGATTGTCGATTTCAAGCGCCACCTTGCAACGCATCGATGTGCAAAAGCAGCAAGGCACAAGGGACCATCCTCAAATCTGGAAAATGCAGTGGATTCTGCCGCACCAATAACAATAAATATATTTCGTGCTGGACGCCTGGAAAAACCTGGAATTCCCAAACCATAACTATGTTCCCTGCCACCTGGACACCAGTACTGGGCTCTATAACTCGGGCAGGGGCAGGAGGGGGCAATAGGTGGTGGCAGTCACAAAAGAGTCGTCTTCCAAATGCGCATCCCATCCTCAACTTCCCAGCTGTGGATTTCGACGGCAGAGGGGAGAATACAGGGGGAAATAAAAGCACAACAGCTGTAGTGCCACAGGCTCCTGGCCTAAGGAATATGTTGGGAGACCGACGTGCACACCCACTATTCTCCATCATTAGAAACAGCATATGGTGGGTTGGTGTTCGTGCTGCCTTTCTCTGCCTGCCCTGTTTCTGCTCAAGGTGTAAGCAAATGCAGAGAAGCTGGGCTGCACATGTGAACAGAGCATGGCAGAGAGCAGAACTGTACGGGGTCAGAGGGATGCATAAATTCTTTATCTTTGCCACATCCTCATCAATACTAAAAGCTCCAAAGGCAATGAAAAATTATCCCATTTTTCTGTTCTCACTGCAGCTGGCATGCCCCGCCATCGCTGTTCACAAACTGCCAAAGCACAGGTCATAAAAAAATAACATGGCATTTGCAAACGAGGCCTCACCCATCCCCAAGAGCACCCCACAACCTCTTCTTTTTTTTTGATTAACTATGACATGGACCCTGCTCCAGGAGGGTTATTGCAGAATGTGCAGCTATACACATCACTAAGGCGTCGGGAACATCACGGCTTGCACGAGATGCACACAGGAAGAAAAGGACAAAAGTCTTAATTCCACCTCTGTTCAAAGCAAGGATTACCAGTTTCTCCTAACTTACAGCCTGCTCCTGATGTTGCGTGAGGTGACGGGAGAAACGCCGTTGCTGCCAGAGAACCTGGGCATGGCCACACCAGGTCCTGCTGCAATACTGACTCATCCTGAGAGCTCCAATGCGACACAAGAGCTGGTGTCACGACTGCAGAGTTAACCTTTGCCACCTCAGTATTTAGCTGACTGAGTTTCTCCCTTAATGCAGCAGTTCGATTTATGTATGAGTCATTTACCTTCGTAATAAATTTATTAAATGATCATCTTTTTTTTGTCCCACCATCCAGACTTGTCACTTGAAACGTGGTAATTGGTGTTTCAACCTGCAACGGCACGTCACCAAATCAGTTCAAACCACGTTACATGTTCCTTGCTCTTCGTACCATAACAAAGCTCGGCTGTCAGCACCAACTTGGGGACTGGAGAACTCCAAAGAAGAGGAAAAAACTCTGGAGAGAAGATGCTGCCTCGGGATACCAAGAGCCTGGAGGCTGCGGCTTCTTTTCACTCCCTCGCTGACACGAGACTTAGCAAGAACTGGGGAGCAGCATGACGTGCACTGGTACATCAAGTGGTAATCTGGGGGTCAGTGCAGGCTCTAAAAACACCATCTCAGCTCAGCAAAGTGCTTCAGCAAACAAGAAAACCAATGAAGTCAATGAGGACTAATTATATGGTTAACATTAAGACATGTTTGAATATGTTGCTGAATCAGATTCTAATCCCTCACTCTCTTGGCATCTCAAAACACAAAAACAAGTAAAACACTGCCAAGAATCTGCTACAAAAATAATTGCCTTTAGTTTAAAAAAAAAAAGTTATAAAATACCTATAGAGATGCAATTGGTCTTATTCTCTCTGCAAACACCACTTTACATTAATCATTGTTTTTTTCACTTACAATTTGAATCAAAAAATTAGTTCAGTTTTAATTAGTTTTATAAATTTGCTGAGCAAAATGAATACAGTAGTAAAATCAAAACTATAGAAAATGTGCATAATCTGAACCGGTTGTATTACTTCCGGAACAAATTGTAAATCTATTGCTTAATTAAAACTATTCGAAATGCCAAGATGTGAAAACTCTGAATTACGCTGCCATGCAAAATCTACAGCTCATCTTAATAAATTACAATGGCCTCAGCTATGAAAATTGAGAGGTTTCCATCTATACATGTAAATTTTTCCTTACATAATACATATACTTTTAGGACCTCATTTGCATCTCGATTTGATCAATGATTGCATAAAACAGCACTTGGGCTTCTGTTGGGAGCTGCAGTGACCACGTAATGTGGCAAGAAGACATGAAAAGGCAGCTTGCAAGGTATCAATGCATTAACCCACTTAACTCTCGAGTCTTAAAGGTTTCCTCACTTTAGCTGAGAGCAACAGCATCCTCCAACGCTGCAGCGCAGCCAGAATTACCCAGAAAGGGTGTTTTTTCCAAGGAGCTGAGCATCCTTGTGAGCACACATCACTGTCTCACCCTGTGGGAGATGAGCCCAGCGTTCTGCCACGTTTTTCTAAGGACCACAGTCCAGATGTAAGCCTTTCTTCCCCAGAACATCACAGACCGCCAAATAAAGGACTCCCTTTCCCCAGGAGCTGTCTGCAGAAGCCAACAAACGTGCGTCATGCTGCTGGTGGCTTCTGATGTCCCGAACCACACTTTGCTGGAAGGTTTGCGCAGACGATCTGCTCTGGAGAAATCAGCCGCTGCGCAAAGATGAGCAGTCCGACACGGCCAAGGGCGCAGATGGGGAGCAGAAGCATTTTTAATTCATTCTAAGACACTAATTGGAGCCTTTTGCTGTAGATGACAATCTCAGATTTCTCAAAACCCATTATAATAGAAGTATAACTTAAATTACTCTTTCCTTGTGATGGCTCAGTGTCAAAGCACTGTGAGTGGCAGAGACTGACAGAATTTGACTTCAGCTTCGAGGGCGTTAGTAATCATGTGAAATTACTCTTATAAGCAGGGTTTCCTTGCCCACTGGCTGCTCTGTAGACTGCTAGGACAAAACCTACCCAGCAATACAGAAATTGTACTTCTGTACAGCTCAGCCAGCTGGCCACACTGTTATGCACATAATTCCTCCTACTTGGGTTTCTCAGTAGAAAAAAACCAAAACACAAATCCCAAATTGAATACATCTTAGGAATTTCAATTTAATCGGGAGGATGGCAAGAGGAGATAAAGGCAGAAGGATGTTCATTATCATAATAGATTTCCACCTGTATTGCATTGATACACCTCTGTCTATGTATTGACACGTTCTAGCGGAAAAAATCTGTGCAACCTGTACTATGCCACAGCGGACATCAGTATCGCACATACCTGTTTGCAACTGAGCAAAGGAGACAAAAATCTCACTCCGTGCTGCAGGAGAGGGAACAGATGGTGCAAAAAATCATACACGCACAAATTCACACTTTTTTATGACACAAGGTTACTAGCAAGATCCTTCCGTGCTTATGCTTAGAAGGATTACGGCTAGAGCTAGTCATTCTGGATGAGCCACTAAAATCGAGCTGTGAAAGGACTTGGGCAGGTGAGGAGCCGGGTGATGGAACAGGGGATCGTCAGAGGGTCAGAGCCATGGGTGGAGCACAGAGCGAGTCACACACACATTCTCTTTGCAAGCTGAGAGACATTGGCTTTTCTCTCTTGAGACGACTGCTGAGAACCTCCCTGCACAGCTCCACCCATCCCTACAAGTCCCACAGAGCTGGCTGCTGGTACCCAACATGGCCCAACACACGGAAACAGCAACGTGGCATCAGCAAACGCAGGGTCCCGCGTATATTATTTAAGAATATACATGCAGATGGTTCTCTAGAAAGCATACTCTATAAATAAAACATGTTTAATAACCCAAATAAACCAAACAAAATAAATAAACCATGCTTGTGAATGGCAACTTCCTTTGCAGAAGGATCTGTAAAACACTTTCTGGGGTTTGCAAAGTGCCTGCCTGCAAAATATTTTGAATTATACAGTACTATTCCTCAAACAGCTGCGAAGGTCTGCATGGTGCATCAGCTAACGAACTCCCTGCTGTACAGCTCTCCTGCTCTGAACCAGTACGAACCACACCACCTCAATGTCTGCTTGAGTCAGTGCTCGGTTTATAAAACTGCAAGTTATAATTTATTAGAAAACAGTAACTACTACTTTATTTTCCTGCTTCTGGGAGTCCCTGTGAGGTTGGTAATGCTGGGCCAACTTGTACCAGCTCACTGTCCAGCCTGGCAGATTCCCCACAGACCGTTAAGGGAAGCAGTGGAGCCGTGTGTGCTGAGCGATGGTCCTACCATATCACACTGTACTTCTAATGACAATTCTTTCACCTGCAGAGTGGGGTGACGGGGATGACACTGAGGTCTGAGCTTATTCCGTGTTTTCTAGCTCTCAGATGAAGGGCTGAAGCCAACCTGACCTGTCCTGTCCCTGCTCCTGCTGAAAGGATAAGGGCAAGAGGGGTGGTTTCCAGAGCCAATTTGTTCTTCTCTGCCCCTTTTTATTCTCGGTTTAAAGCTGAGCATGCAAGAGGAGAATTGAACCCAATTCAGCATTGACCAATTCTTTTCCTCAGGACAGAAGCTCCCTTTCACTAAAAAAAAAAATAATATTATTAAATCCTTTGTATTTCCATACATGCTGCAATCTGGTGAATTACCAGAATGTATTATTTATACAAAGCCTCCTGCTTTGGAGAGATCCGTAATTGTTGGCTTCCTTGCTACGCGCTACAACACAGCTTGCCTTGTTTCACAGCCAGAAGTGCTGCTGTATCTTTTTGTCTTCCTCTTCCCAGCAGCTCGGCTACTCTTTTGAGACATACTGTAAGTGTCAACAGGTGGGATGAGGCGTCAGGAGGTACAGGCTGCCGCGTTACTACAAAGGACCATCTGGGCACGACGTGCGGGCGCAGAATGCACAATCCGCAGCCAGCGACGCTGGAACATCTGTCTGCCTCCAGCCTCTTCACCTATGGTAAAGGTCACGCACCATCATGGTGCCAGCTGTGTCAGGTACTAGCTTTTTAACAAAAAGAAAAACCCAGCAGGAGCCTGTGGGAACAGATTTTTGGCATCCTCAGACGTTTTAAAAATGCTAAATTTTGCCTAATTCAATTCTTCCACATCACCCCTCACAGATGTTACTGACATCGATCAGGTATGTGCTCACTTGGTGAAACTCTCCCACACCGGTGCAGGACCCCACGGCAGATTGTATATGCTTTGCCTCCATAAAACTTGGAATTATACAGGCAGCCAAATATTTTGAGCCAGATTTCCCAGTGATATTATTGACACAACGAGTTTAAAACTATTAACATGCTATCGATCACGCGCTGACAAACCCTCAGAGTAACCCAGAGACAACAGTTTTCCCCATACTGCAAATGGATTTTGCTATAAATAAGCAAAAGCTTTCTCATCCCGCACTTTCCCGTTCTGAGGTTCCTGCCAACTGACATTTTTTACAGTCCTCTGAGCAAACTACTGCCAAAAAATCCGTATCTTTAACAGCAACCCAAAAGCAGGACCTACTGAGGACTCCTGCAATCCTCATCTCATCATCACAACGACCGAGCCAAACTCCCAAACTTTTAAATAGTTCCTTTGGTTAAATCCCGGTGTTTCACATCTCCCGCCTTTTCAAAATTCCAAGAAACAAGGAGTAGACGTTAGCATTTCTTGGGTGGTTTGATCTCAGCAGCCCCATGGATGGTCCCGCTCGGCAGTGCAGGAGGCTGAGCCGCGTGGGGCACAGAGATGTTTCCCAGCTGGCACACAAAGAGAAGAAAGACAGAAAGCTGTCCAGTTATCTGTCTAGTCTAACAGAAGCTGCGGACTTCTGGTCCTTTTTTGCTTGTTTCAACACAGCACTTTTTAATGCATTTTGTTAATATTTTACAGCTTTTTTTAGGAAATACTCGGTAGGATGCACCACCTAAGAAAACTGGACTTTTACCTCAGGTGCATCCAAATTGCAGAGCCAGCTTTGCAATGTGTCTCCTCCTCTCCACATGACATTTTTTGATTCTCAAAAGCTGGACTTCCTGTCTTTTTTTTTTTTAGGAAGCTTTCTGATGCTTGTTTATAAACTCTCTGCCTCTCCAGGCTTCCTCCCTATTCCTCATATGCAACAAGCTTGCTCGCTGAACGATGCTGCCGTGGCTGGCACCACTTCCCAGGGTTTGCTTTCCTACACCAGCTGCTGGTAAACGAGG
>NW_009730778.1:63502-75869 GCF_000703405.1 Apaloderma vittatum
CCCCCCAGCCGCTGGTAAACGAGGCTGGTGTGACAGACCACTGGCTGGATAATGAGTTCATTCTCCAGACCCACCGAGAGCAAGGTACTTTCCTGGCCCATCTGTTCGCTGAGCTCCTCACGGCATGGCTCCGGGAATGCTCTTTCTGAAGAGAGCAGCAAACACCCGGCGGACCGCTGATGTGCAATAGACCCCGGTTTGATGGCCTCTGTAACACCCAGTGCAAAGCTTTCTCAGCCGAAAAATGGAAAGAGACAGAGCCCCGGGATTGCTTCAGAGCCATTGCTAGAAATTCTTAAACTGGAGGGGAAAAAAAAATAAAATAAAATTCAGGAGGGAAGAAAGGCTCCAGAAGGCTGAAACAAATCTTCTAGCACAGAAGTCACACAGGTACAGTGCTAGTCTTCGGCTACCTCCACTTCCTCCACATTTTCTAGGAGAAATAAAAGCTCCTGGGAAGTCACAGGTTTGTAAACAGAAGCGGTCAGAAAGTCAAAGGTATGATCTAGAGAGACTAGAACAAGAAATGACACATGAAATACCAAGCCAGAAAGCGTATCCAACCTCATCTGAAACTCTGGCACGCCTGACCTCAAAAAGAAAAGAAAAAAGTTTAAGAGCTTAGATACCATCTGCAAATATTTTCAAAGGCAAGAAAAACTGGTACCTTCTTTCAACTGGGAGAATAGATGAATAAAAAGCGATGGTGGGGGTGGTATGCTTGAGTGGTGAGTGGTTTAACGAAGATAAAGCAGGCTCCCTAGTACAAAAACAAGGCAACAGATGACTCTGACAAACATCACATCTATAACTGCCATTAAAAAATGTTATGTATGTTTTTAAACATATTGTCCTGCAGAAAATTGATGCTATTTGGTACGAACAGGGTGCAGATGTAGGTAATACATTAATGCATCGAGGCTGATGAAGGTCAGGAGAACATCTTCTCTCACATCCAGCAGGGCTTTTTGACAATGAACTCTCATGGTCAGAATTGGGATATGAGCCAACTATTAGCAGACAGAGCTTGCTCCAAGTAAATCCTTCCACAGCTGCCTACTATCCCACATCCCATTATGTTTTCTGACACATCCAGCACCACCCATATAAAAACAGGACCAAACACATCACAGGCATGACCCAGTACGGGAAATCCTATTTGGTTGTGAAGTTATGTTACAGTCTTCTCCTTGACTGTACTAATGTTTGAATTAAACCGTAATATCTCATGACTGGAACCTTTCTTTAATTCATAGTGAAGAGCCCTCACACAGTCTGTGGCACTGAACAAAGCAGTAAATTCACCTCAACATCTTTATGCTTTCCCATAGTCTTTAAATCATTCACATCCAGACTTGCTCTGTGTTCTGGATCAGACGCAAATGCTTCTAGCCCATAACTTTCCCATTAATGTTTTGAGGAACGAATTCTTTAAAGAGAAAGCTCTGTTCTTTAGTCATTGGGAGAAAGAGCAATGCTTATGCTTTGCTGCTGCAGGATGAGCCCCGAAAAGCCCCTGGGCTCCGAGCCATCTCGGAGCGACAACCCTCCGAACACCAACCCTAGAAAAACGCCAAGTGAAGAGCGCACCCTGCAAACGGATGGCTGGTGAGGTGCCACCTCCCTCAGTGCTCAGATCTCCTCCCCTCGTTCAGGTAAAGAAGAAATTCAGCAAACTCTCACGTCTGTCACCAGACGCACTTCTGTGAATGAAACTCTCCAAATGCGCTTCCGGTAACATGTAGTGCAATTATTCTCCAAGACCTGATAAAACTTTTAAAACAAGTTTGAGAACAGGCTCCACTGCGTCATCAGAAGAAGCTAAGCGGGGTGAACGACAGAGCTGCACAGCAGGAAACCAAAGACTTCACCGCACTGCAACTAATTTGTGAGACATCTCCCAACGTTACCTTCATTGAGAAACAGCGTGCCAAGGGCTCGCAGGTAAAAACCGCTACTGAGTAAAGCAAAACGGATTAAAACAACATGAAGGGGTTTGGCTTAAGCATGCAGAGTTCTGTAAAATTAAGAAAAAGACCTTCCGTAGTGGAGCCCACTCATCAAGACATCGTGGCCTCTAGGATACCAATGACATTGACTGTTTCTCTCTTTTGACAACTGCCTTTCTCTCCATGGGTTTAACACAGAGCTATAAGGCCCCAATAATTATTGCTGTAGAGGCTGCTAGGAGAAAAGAAGTCACAGGGATTTGCTATACTGCGAAATCTCCCCAAGTTACACTTCAATGAAGGCATTTAGCAATGATACAAGGCAGATCAGACTCGGGAAAGCCGGAGGGGACTGGAGTCTGGACGGTCCTTTGCTGCAGCACGGCAATACTGGGAAGGTGCAGGAGGACATTTGGAGGGACACATCACTCTCGCCAAGAGCCGAGGGCAGCAGGGTGGAAGAGGCAAACCTTCTCCTTTAGAGACTTCTGTACCCCCAGGAGAAGGGACCGTACCACCAGCTGAGAGGGCAGCAGCTGGCTGCAAACTTCTTCCCAATTCTCAAGGCTCCTTTGAGCCATATATGACTTTAGAGCCTTGTAGGGCCAAGGAAGACTTTGTTGAAAGCACAAAAACTGGCTTTGGAACAGCAGAATATTGCAAGCAAAAATATGAGCAAGGTACAATGGTATGCTGCTAGTCTGTATACAATTTCCTTAAATATTCCAAATTTCTGGCCTGAGGCCAGTCTCTCAACCACACTGGGCTCTCCTTAATGCCATGTTTTACCACAGGTTTCTCTCCACTCCTGAAACTGCTCTGAGGTGGTTTGTCCTCTTGCAGTGCTCTCCTGCTCCCATCATCCCAGCTGCTCACAGCTTCTGCCTCCAGCCCCTGACCTTTTGATGGCTATCTGGGAAATCCCAAATTCAGTAAGAATCTTTTTAAAGCAAACAGTTTGCATATGATTAATTCTTCCTGTAGACCTCAAAAAAACCCCAACTCACCCTCTTCCTGATTAACAAAGGTCACTGAATCTCAAAAGTTTACTACAAACAATTCAAACGCATTACAGCTCTCCTCTAAAAAATGAAGTAAAAGCAAAACCATGAGGGATTTTTTTGAGAAAATAGATGGAGAAAAGGCAAGAAGCTGGCCAGATACAAACTGATCAACCACTGGGAGAGCAACTGTGTGTTAACAACACCAGCAACTTGCTCCTGTAAAATGAAGAGGGACAGGGCAGCAACTCTCATGGCTCACCTCAATCACAGAGGAAAAAAAATAATATATATACGTATTGTAACAGCAAGCGCTGCCTGGAGCTCCTGTTTGAGTCGCCTGGCAGTAGGATATTCTCTGCATGCTTCGAGGTTGCACTTTTCCTTCACAGATGTCAAAACACTTTGCAGAGGTATGACGTGACGTTATCTTCATTTTCCAGATAGGGGGACCGAGAGGCGGTGATGGAAAGTTATTTTCTCGAGATGAGATAATGGGTCATCAGCAAAGTTAGAGCCATGGTCCTTAACCACTCCAGCATCGCTGACACCCTCCACAGCCTCCTCGGGGAAGATGAGGTTGAAAAGCAGCAGCGATTCCCAGCGCCTCAGAGCACACCAGGATTTTCCAGTGGTGACAAACGGTGACGGCGTCAAACAAAGCTCAGCACCCAGCGCCCGCCAGCTGGGCTGGCACACCAAAATGCTGTGGTGGCCCAGAGACCATCCTCCCACAGAGCTGGTGCTTTTCGGGCAGGGATGCTCCAGCCCTCGGAGGGCTTTCACAGCTCTCTGGGACTGGAAAAAGAAGCAGCAATGTCCTTGGCTGAAAGAAGCTTACGAAAATATTACGAGGGAATCCTCAATCGCTTTCCCTCACGTTCCCACCATACCTTTCTCTGTTAGGCAGCTGTGACTTGGCTAACCTGACTGATCCATAATTCATAACTATTATCTATGCTCAATAATTACAATGCTAATTTTTTTGGTAATTTAAAAGTACTTTCCACTGGCATAGTTCAGTCTGTACCACTGACTACCACGCAATTTAATATTTAAGTGTTTATGAACAAAAACGCTTCTCTCTTCTCTTTCTTTCCCTCCCTCATTCATGATTTCAAAACGTTGGGGAGAAGCAGAATTGAAAGAGGAAGTTTTACTACTTTAAGGTCAAATTTAAAAGTTACTACATGCATAATGCCTGGTCTATCAAGCAAAGCCAATTCTGCAGTACAGAAGCACTGAAAGTCCTTCACTTTCTAATCACTGATAGGTAACACTATCACATGCAGCCCTACACTCTATTAAAATTGCAGTAGAAAAGCACTTAGCGTAATATCCAAAGACAGCTTACCAAGTACTATTCATTTGGCTCAAAGACAAGTCCAAATATGTTAATAATTTGAAAGCTTCTTTAAACAATGTGTTTTATCAATATGCTCAGAAAAGGAAATAAAAATATCTAAACAGAACTTTTGTAGATGGAAAAAAAAAAATAAATTAAAATACTAGCTTGTGTTCATCTGGAGGATTGTGACTTTGTCACAGCGTAGGCATTTCTTTGAGGCCATCATCTCCCAGCTGCAAACCCCAGGAACGATTTCCATCCCTATTCACCCTTCCTTCTGACTACATTTATTTCAGGCTCGTTTGCAGCAGGATTTTCTATGTCCTCATCTCCCCTTTCCTCATTTTCCCATCAGTCTCCTGAACACCACAAATGTACAGGGCAGTGCTGAACTTTATTCAGCCTCCTCCCTCTCAGCTGTGCCTTGCCTCCTTGACCTCCTCCAAGGGATGGACAGGCAGAGACACTAAGCATCTGCGTCCAGCTCCAGTGCTCATGTCCTCTCTGTTCATATTATTGTCAACCTCAAACTTGGGGTTTTCTAAGGTTTTCTTGCTCACCAGAGTAAGTGTCACTGACAGCGTGCTGCTGTAAAACACCCAGAGATTTAGCAGAACCACCCACCTGCGGGCACCAGCACAGTTTTGACAAGGGGATACAGCAAACACTGAGTTTACACATACACAGAGACACTGCGCGCTGGTGACAAGCAGTACAAAGGCTTATTTGATGCGAAGACAGAATGACTGCATTGCTCATGTCAAAAAAAGATCAGTGGGAATGAAACAACAGACCATTCTGCATGCTACACACACAGCATAAAACACGCACGCAAAAATACTCTTTATGTTTCCTGAGCTTTTTTAGACTGGTTTACTGGGGGAAAAAAAAAACCAACAACCCACAAGATGTACAATTGTTCCGTCAGTCACCAAATAACTTTTGAACCTGTTGGCTGATCTCAGGTTTGATGGATAGGCAGAGGTCTCAAAGGGATTACATTCCTACTAGATGTGTGAAAATAATAGAGACTCAAACTAGCGCCTTTACTGAACTCACCTGCGCACCGTGCCTTACTCTGCTCTGTACCTCAGGGATACCAATTAGACCACGAGCCAGAGCCGCTCTGAGGATAAGGGAACAGCTGGAGAGATGCTTACTTACATCACCAGACAATGCACATGGAAAAAACAACGTTGTAAATGCTCTGACCACAGGACACGCCGAGATGAGGGCTCCTGCCTTCTCAGTCCCACCACCCCCCCAGCACAGAATCCAGTCTGAGCTGCTGGCCTTGGCATTTCGGGTGCTTAAGCTGTTCTCAAAACCAAAGTCACTTCTGACGTTTGCAGTCAGTGCTGATGCCCCGAGGACTGCCTCGTTCCCCCAAGGAACAGCAACAAATGGCATTACCTTCCTCGACCTTCCCCTGCTTGCCCCCTCGGAATTGCAAGCGTGAACGCATCCTCTGAGCTACGAAAGCACAGGTACACGTTCTCGCTGGCATTACAAAAAAAAATAGAGAAGCACTGCCTGGCAAAGAATAAGATTTCAACACAATTTTAAGAGGACACGTATGACAGAGATGCTGCAAGACTCATTCTAATAGCCAGTGCTGCTAATTAAAACTGTTTTGGAAGATCTGCTGCTACCATATAAATCATCCCACTATATGCTATAAATAAGAGGCAGATACTGAATTGAATAGCTCCCATTTGTCAACTGAATGAAGAGATTTGATTGTGCCTTTTTGAATAATAAATCCAGACATACCTAGCAGGGCACCGAGAGCTGCTAGAAGTGTCTCTTTTATCAAACAACAATGATTATATTATATGGTATGCATTATGGAGGGATCATCCATTTCTCTTGTTTTCTCATTTATTGCTGACATCCTCCCGCCCAGACGAAACATTCTGCTCTGTACAGCATGTGTTCGTGCAAGGATCTCCGAAGCAAGGCAGGAGCAAACACTGAGTCTCCCGATGCAACTTGCACCTACTAGGATGTATCACAAAGCAGAAGGAAGACTCTCAGGGAAACTGAGCTGTGGAAGCTCCAATTAACAGGGTTTGTTTTCTATTCTTTTTCCCACAGCACTTCCAAAAGATGCTCCAAATGCACCAGGTCTCAGACAGGAGAGAGTCATATAGTTCTTACTGGCAATGAACATCCATTTATACAAAGCAACGCAGAGAAACAAAGCTGAATTCCTTAAGATCATCTTGTAACATCGCTGAACAACAGAAAACCCAAAAGGCACCCGCACACAAGCAACAACTCTGGCCAATAATAATAACAATGATAATATAAAGTTACCTCACTCTTGTGTGGAAAGCTCTTTTCAACCATGAACGCTAGATCCCACTCACAGCCACCATGGCTTTCTCACTGTAAAAAAATAAACAAATGGGCACCAATTAGGAAATGGCATTTATTAATGTTAAGTTCCAAGCAGCTTCAAATCTTGGACGCAGACTCATAAAAAAGAAGATTTAGGATCCCCTGTCACATGGAAGGCTGCAGAAGGTTAATTGAGTTCACTGTAGAGGTATCATTACCTCTGTAACGTATCTAAGGAAAAAAGCACTGCTGTCAGGTTACAAAGATAGATTTATTTTAAGCCTTTACAACTATTTGTTAAATTTTTGCCCTCTAATAGGATGATGATTCCTCTTGCTTTGCCTCCCAAACCCTCCGCAACTGCACAGCAACTTTCTCAGCATGCCCTCGACCAGAGGGTTTTGCACCTTCCCATGCGTGGACACTCTCATCTGACCCACCCATGGGCACGAGGGGCAGGCAAGATGTGACCTCTGGCATCTCTTCCCATTTTCCCAAAGGAAAAACATCCCCTGGGACTGACCACGGGATTTAGTGTCAGCTTTTCTGTCCCTTGCTGAAGGAACGACTGCTGTCTTGAAGCCAGTGAAACAAACCCAAGGGGCTGCAGGGCTCTTCCACAGGGCTGTGTCTTTACCTTCCCTTCTGTTGAGACTTGAAGCGGGGAGAAAAAAAGGGGGTCCCTTCATCTCCTCCCACTTTGAAAACAGCAGCAGCTGCCTACTGTCCTTTCAAAATCACCAGGACAAGTAGCATCCTTCTCGAGGACTGTTCCTCATCTGCTCAAGCTAGTAAAGCTGTAACCTATCTGTGCTTATCAACAATAGTTGTAAATCGAGATGATTTTATTATTTGAGGGTTACGTTTGCCAATAAAAAGCAAGAGACAGTTCTAGGCTGAAGGAATTTGATGGCTATACACTGATTTTGAAATCCCCTCCGTGGCGCCTTCATCCCGAATTGCTTACCCTGCTGTCTGCTCTCCCCCTGCTTCCCTGATTCCTTGAGTTCCTGAGTTTAAATAATCACAGAACAGCTTGGGTTGGAAGGGACCTGAATGATGATCTAGTTCCAAAGTCCCTGCTGTGGGCAGGTCACCTCCCACTAGACCAGGTTGCTGAAAGCCCCATTCAACCTGGCCCTGAACGTGTTCTAGGTGCTACAAGTCTGGCCATGGCTTGCATGTCACCAGCTCTGCAAAGACTCTGCAGTCCCTGGGTAGTGCCTGATGATGATGACGATGATGCCAACAGCCATCGTAGAGCGATTCGCAGCACACGCATAGCGCAAACGATGCTTTCCTTGCTAAAGCAAGCAGATGGGGCTCAGAGCGCAAAGAGGATAAAACACAATTTTAACAAAATCTGTTTGTCCAGATGACCTCAACTTGAAAGGAAGGTGTTAAAATCCAAGACAAAGAGGATTTCTGATTGGCAGTCAGTGATGTCATACCTGTGCCAATTACAGAGGTAATTCATGGGACTGCCTTTAAAAAGAACTAATTCCCTCTCTGATACAGCAATAATACATTGTAGACAGCCCATTTGCAGGGGATTACATGGCACTTCTCAGGTAGTTAAAGTCACTGAGCCTTTTGACCTTGTGCCTCCTAACACTACGGGAGGCATAATCACATAGGAATGCACTGCTTATCATGTGTGTCTGACCACTTAAATAAAGTCCAGCCATCCAGCAACCGCAGCTGTGGACCTCAGGCTCATTTTCTATGAATTATTATGAGAAAACATCATGAATGTAATAAACAGCGCTATTAATTAGTTTGTTGTATCATTTCAGGGGTTGAACACACAGACCAAGAAACGTGAGAGGAAGCCTGTACCAGCCCACACCAAAAGCATTTCTCAGGTCATTGCCTTAAACGCAGATATTTCACGCTACCATGACGCTTACACAAGACAAGTAAATCTTTGCACGTTGCCATCCTGAAGTCACTAGAACTAATCATCTCGCCAGATGAGATCCTAGCTTGCTCACTGTCATAACGATCAGCATATAATGAACATCAGACAAGGTGAAAATTGATATCAAGAGCATTTCTAAGAGCTAAGAAGTTAACACCTAAATTGGAAATCAATATATGCTTTAAGTATGGATCAGCAGAATAGAAGTCTTCAGGTTTTTGCCTCTGACGAGTGAATACCGTTGCAGGTTGAGCTGAAGTCCACTGAAACACCGTACTTATAAGAAACACCAAAAAAACCCCAACCCCAATGCAACTCAACACTATATTTTATGGAATGAGTGCCTAACTCTACCACAAGCACATGCATCTGTGCAGAACACCTGGGAACATGCTAAGCCAAATGTCAGTGGTGACATTTTGTACCATCTCTTAGCTTCTTAAGCTGTGTTTGCCTCCTCAGGACAAAGAGCAAAGATGAGAAGAAACCCCAGTTGAGGAGGGGCACCTTTGAGGAAGATGGGCACGGGCAGGTCTACGTGGGTTGACGGAGCATGGGGCAAAGATTTTTGAATTTACTCAGTACGTAGAAGTCCAAATCTCATCTCTGCTATACAATGCACAGGTCTTATTATTATTCTGCATGCGGAAGTGGAGGAAGGCAATGATATTGCTTTGGGGAGCAAAGTCAGGATCTCTGCAGTGGTCTGCTCTGCAACGGGTTCATACCTCCTTGGGTCAATACCAGGTGAAGAGCAGCTGCAGAATATGTCATCACATACCGTGTCTCTACTCAAAGCAAGCTTTTCAGACTCACTGATGAATGAAATAGCTGTGAAAAACAAATGTCTTATTGTCTGAGTCCTCCAGCCTGCAAGGAAGCAGGAATTTCTGTGCACTACATCAAAGAAACACTTGACCCTAAGTGATCAATTCCTCCTCCTAATTATTACACACCGAAAAAAAAGAATTTCTGCTAAGCTTCTCAGGTGAAACGGGGCAAGCATATCTCAGAAAAGGTTAGAAAAAATGTACATCTCTATAAATATTTGTTGGTCTGCATTCCTCTAACTTTGCATGATTAAATACAGCCTGCTTCTGTTCTTCCACTTTATCCTCCGGGGAAATTTATCATCAAAATTATTGTACAGCATTCATTACTCTAGCCTCATTTAAAACCTTGCCCTACTTATTATTTAGGCTGCAAAAAAAAAAAAATAAAATGTTGCTTTGTATAGTATTTCCTGTAATAGTCTCAATCATTACATTTAAAAGATTGCTGTAAGGCAGCTTAGCCTGCATTAGAGAAAAATAAAGTGGAATTCATAGTTAGTGTTACAGTTCTTATTCAGCTTTTGTTTCCCAAATCATAACAACGCAATGTCTCAATTCCTTAAAAGGCTCTCGCTGCTAATTAGCAACATTCAGGACTCCAGTTCGAGGCTTCAAAAGGGAATTGAGTAGCTCTTCTCTGGCTTAAAAGGTAAGAGAGGGGAGGCAAAGAGCTGGGAAGGGGAGGAAGGAAGGCAGGAGGTGCAGGAGCTTCTTACATCAGTGCTGCGGGGAACACATGCAGCTGCAACAGTCAGAGCAGCAGGCAAAGCAAACAAATGGGTTTTTTTTTTAATTTTCACACCAAATTTCAAAAGGCTATTTAAAAGCAGCAAGACATGGTGTCTAAAGGCAGGGAGAAATATCAAAAATCCAAGTAGTAATCTGGGAAATCGTTCATACTGATATGTGAAGGTTCTTAATTTGGATTTCTTCGCTAACATGACTACTCTCATGCCGAGTGCCACGGCTGTTTTCTTAAGATACTGCTCTATGTATGTGTTTGCCTAACCCTCCTGTACTTGTGCAAAAGGATCATTAATTGGAGTCTGAAGTCACTGGCACAGTTTCTCCTGAAACACAGACCCTCCTGGGGAGGTTATCAGTGAAAGAAACAGGTCATCTCTTCTCCATTAGCAGCCCCATCGAGATCTTCTTCTACATGGACTGCAGAACCAAAGACTCCTTTATTTCTGGTGTGACTATAACGAATTCAAAAGGAAACCACAGGGTGGACAAATGCCATCTATTAACAGTGAATGCTTTCTGGATGTTGTGTCATGTATTTACTGGCTTGTTCTGACGTTCCTCACTGTCTTCCCAGCACTCGGTGGCTTTTTGTGACACACAAACCTGGCTACCCTTCCACCTCTCCTCCATTCCAGATCAAAGACCTGATACAGGACTTCAGAACGTACAAGGAGCCCCTGGTTTAACCCTCTGCAACAGTGAAAATTGCCCAGCTATACCTAATCTTTGCTTCAGGTTTTGATTCACGACTATGCTTTTCACTTTCACCCCTCTACCTTTTCTTTTTGACTGCTTTCTAGGAGAAACCTTGCTAAACACCTTTCAATACCGTAAATAAATGAGATAAGCCAGTTCCTCTCTCTTCTTTCTTATTGACAAGTTCAAAGACTTCTAAGAGATTAAGAGTGAAAGACTGTAAGTGACCTGCTGGGTCATCTAGCCTAGGCATTTCCTATCACTTCCAGCCACATCCTACAGCACCTTTCTACTGGATAAGCCTGATCTTATCAGCATCTCCCAAATGTTTTCTTCTTATCATTTCAACCAGTTTACTAGGTACAAATGAAAGGCTTAGTGGTCTGTAACTCCCTGGATCATTTTCCTCCTGGTGTCACAGGTATGCATTTTGTCCTGTCTATCCATCGAGCAGGAGCACTCCTCGTCACCCACAGGAAGGGCTGAAAAGGAGGTAGGTCTTGGTGGAAGCAAGAGAAGGGAACAGGAGAGGGGAGCTGACGTTCATACAAAACACACTGCCAATGCCAGCATGCGCGGTGCACTGACAAACCGGTGAGACAATGAAAATTCTTTTTTTATAACAGAGAAGTCAGAGGAGGGATCAATTGTTTTCCTCAGGTATTATTTTATCATTAGACTTAACCGATAACAATATATTTTCTTCTTTTTACCCCTAATTGTATGGATTCAGAGTTAACAATGAAAAATATGCAACGCCCTGCAATTCGCCACGCACAAACCGCAGCTTCTCCGTTTGCCCGGTCAGTGGAGGCTGTTTCCAATCTGTTCCGCCAAGCATCTGTGCGCTTCCTATGACTGGAGAGACTGTGCTGATTAGCGGTACCGAGTTGTAGAGGGGCAAATTACCACCCATGAGCCTCGCAGCCTGCCCTGACACCCAGCTCTGTGCTCCAGCAGCCGCTCAGCACCTACAGATGCGCGCTGGCAATCCCGCTGCCTTCCCACAAAATACATTAGGAAAATCCACAGCGCTAAAATATCCCTTTTGCCCTAAAAGTGTGGGTTTTCCTGCGGTTTGCTAAAACATTCCTCTCGCCCTAAAAGTGTGGGTTTTCTTGTGGGTTTTTCTTTTCCTCCTGCAAGGGGAAAAAGTATTTTGCGCATCCTCTCCCCTTAAAATGTACCATTTTAAGCACATAAAAAGGCTGTAGACTTGTAGCTTGCTGCGAAGAGAGGGAGAGATCTCACCCAAAGGGGACACTGCTCTGGTTCACAGCCAGGAGAGGTCAAACATCACCACAACACTTCAGCCACGGGCAATTTCCAGCAAATCTGAGCTGCGGCCCATTAACCCACGTGCTACGCAAACACACCAGGTTGTAACGCTCACATGAAGAGGGAGCAGCTTGCCACCCTCTCTGGGTCTGTAACAGCCCCAAACCTCTTCTTACGTGCAGCAAACGTTTTAATCTGACATGAGTACACCTCCAGAGGTTGACTGTCTTGGGTTACAATATGTAACCAAA
>NW_009730779.1:0-16291 GCF_000703405.1 Apaloderma vittatum
AGGCGGGAGGATCTGTGGGGCCGCCATCTTGTTGAGCTGCCCTGGAGGCCGAGGGGCAGTGGGAAGGGCTAGGCCTTTGTGACAGGAGAAGTTGCAAGGGGGGAAAAAATAACACGCGCTAGAGGTTCCTTGGGAGGATGGTGACATTTAGGGAAGGTCTAGTTGAAGTCGACCTGGGTTATGTAGTTCCATCCACAAGAAAATGGCTTCCACCACCTCAGAGCCCTCATAACCTTTCATGCAAGATTTGCATAATGTTATGAAAGATTGTGGCCAAGTTTGTAAAAGAACCAAGTAGTTAAATGGAGAATATGGTTTTCTGCATTGAGCTAGAAGACTTGCGTGTTCATCTTTTACCACAAGACTTTATTACTAGAGGATGTGGGAGGAGGAAGACTGAAAATGAAGCAAGTACCCAAGGCCGAGGTGTTGAGTCATCCAGTTTTCTGGAAGCTGGTGGTGTTTGGCTGTTGCTTTTCTGCGGGGCTCCTCATGTCGTGAGAGATGTCTGACCTCCAAAAATCCCCGTCAGGCAGCAGTGGGGGCTCAGCTGCACGTGGGCTACTCCTGCCACGGTCTTGTCTCATTCTCCATTTTCTCAAAAGAAGCATTATATGTTAACCACAGTTTTAAAAAGTTGTTCGCAAGGGTTTTCTTCATGACTCTTTGCTGACTGCTGGTCTACGGCAAATACGTTCACGTATGAAATCAAAAGGCACTAAAATTTCCTCCTGCGCCGCAATGAGGGAGTTACTGTCCTTAACGCCATGGAAATCAGGCAGCCCTATTTCCTTGATAATTTTAAGGCCTCTTCAGTGATTCCTAGCAACAAGATGAACCTAGCAATAGGCAGCATTTTAAAACAAAAGTGGAGAATAGAAAATTAGTCTAATATATCAGCGACTGCATGTAGCATGAAGAGATACGCATTAGCAAGCACTGAAAGGAAAAATAGGCATGTTTGCTTCTCAGATGTAAATATTTAATATGTAGACCAGGCCTACAAAATGGAGTTTGTGATAAGATATTGTATAAAGCAAGCTATGTTTGAATCTACCAAATTATTAGTTTCACTGTAGGTATTAGGCTCTTATAACAGGAGCTGTGTACATCGTACAGTGTAGGTGTTGTACACCTTCCGTAAATGAAGCTGTAAGTTTTTGTGCATACGTAACACTTTGCCTATAAGAAGCTGGAAGTTTTTATGCATACACAACACTGCCTCAATGAGTTGTAATCCTGTATTAATTAATACGTACCAGGTAAGCGATGGTAGGTGATAAGGAAACGATATTAATTGATGCAATCAGTCAACGTGTTGGTAGCGCTCCAGTTGCCTAGTGCTAATTTTTTTTCCCGTTAGCACCAGAATAAAGGGAAGTTTTAAGGAGAGATTTGAAAGACAATGTGTCTTTTGTGAAGGAGCAGCTCCCACATGCAAAGAGTAATGTGAAGACTGATCAAAGATGTTTTAAAAAGTAATCGTTTGTGGTTTAAAATTTAATTGTTTGGGTAGGTTTGGGCCTAGGAGGCCAAGAGTAAGAGAGGTGATGGCTACGGGGACATAGCCCATGAATGACCTTGAAAGTGATCTTACACTTTTGTAGGAAATGATGCTGGAAGAAGAGTGATATGATCAAAATGCAACATTCTGAACATATGTAAAATAAAACAAATTAGCAGAGACCACAAGAGAAGATGGTGAAGCAGAGAGAGTACAAGTTGACAGGAGCCTGGACAAAAATCAAACGTTTAGGGTACAAACACTCAGTCCTGAAAGCGTACAGGTATTCGCTAAGAGTTGAAGCTGGATAACTTAAGATTGATTTAATTTTTTTTAAGCACGGAAGATAATTAGCTACTTGCTCCACTTCCCTAGAGTTCTTCATTCCCTGAAGGAGTTAGATCAGGACCATATGTCTTTTTGTAAATTATCTAGCTTCTTTTGAAGTTGGCTAGATTTAGATTAGATATTAGGAAGAAACTCTTCACCGCAAGAGTGATGAGGCACTGAACAGGCTGCCCAAAGCTGTGGCAGCCCCCTCCCTGGAAGTGTCCAGGGCCAGGTTGGACGGGGCTTGGAGCAACCTGGTCTGGTGGGAGGTGTCCCCACCCGTGTCAGGAGGGTTGGGATGAGATGATCTTAAAGGTCCCTTCCAACCGAAACCATTCTATGAATTTGGGGTAACCAGTGTAGTCATGGGTCAAAAAGTCAAAGATAAAAAGTTTTAACTTGCGACTATAAACATCTCTGAATTTGTTGTGTAGTTTTAGAATGTATTTCATAGGGTTTTAGTGGTACAATACACAAAGATAAATACAATTGGTTTTCTTACCTGATTATTTTATCACCATTCACAATAGTCTTCACAAAAACTAATGTCTACTAGAAAATTTTTATGTACATATACCCATCCTCCCTCACATGGTGCGCCGAAAGACATATCAAAATGTTCAAAAATCATTTTCAACCTAACGCTATGTTAATGTCAGAAATGGAGCCATCCCTGGATTCTTTACATCTCTCAAGAACAAAATGCTCTTCGAAGAACCTGCAAAACAAACAAGTGCTGTAAATATGCAGAACTGATTAAGTTGCAAAGCAGCAGATTTCAACCTGTTCTTCTGCCCACGAGGAGTCTTGAAGAAAATTTTTTACAGCTGGTTCTACCTACTGGGTTGAACAGCTGATACGTAAGCCTTTAGCTCGTCTTTCAGAAAGGAGTAATCTCTGCAAATAGGTGCCCTTTAAACAGTAACTTCAGGGGACACTGGCATGAAATTGTGACAGTACTTTTCTCCTTACGTGGTGTCACTAGGGAAAAAAGCACAAGAAGCTTTGAGTGAAGAGAAATTTGAATTTAACAATATATGGAGTAAAGCTCCATAGCCAATTTTGTAACTATTGATGCCTAAAAAAATGTCACATTCAGGCATTTAATCTTACTTCTCTGCATATAAAATCTGGACATACTATTCAAATATTTGTGCTTGAAAATTGGTCACCCACTATCTAAAAGTATTTGATATAACCAGTCTCAGACACTTGGCAAGAAAAGGACATTTATTGAGAGCAGGACCAGCCGCTACCATTAACTATCATGACACTGTGTTCTCAGAAGACGTTTTCTGTGATAAGTGGGGACAGGTTGTTTTTCAGAGCTCTGCTCCTGAATTTCCAAGACAAGCTCTACGAGTCTGTGTGCGGTTACAACGAGGATGAGTGCAAGGTCTGTAGCAACATTTAAAGGCCTTCATTCTCAGTTGAAACTCCTTTGGATAGGAGGCTGTACTAGCACAAAAAAAAAATACTTATCTTTTAATGATAAATGATGAAAGGGTAAGGATGTGTAATTAAAGGTGAAAGTGCTTGTGGTCAGACTACAAAAATACCAGCCATGCGAACTAGAAACAGGGCTTTGGGAGATGCTTAACAGGTTCATTTCTCCAGTATGTCTTGAGATACGGGGCTAAAGAATAAGTGGTGACAGATTTCCAGAAGCTTTCTTTCACTAGTACCAAATTGATGTAGTTTAATTACTCCTTAAGTAGCTAAAGTAGATCGGTTGCTACTTCTGTTCAGCCTAGCTCCTGTTACAACATGAAAAGGTAAAAGCCTATATAAGCTCTTTTCTCAGGTACAGCCATGTCACCTCAGCACACCTCACATGGAGCAGCTTTGCAAGACTAGCAGGACTAGTTCCAGCTCTTTTTTTCCTGTGTTTATCTCTTTACCGTAAGTTAAAATAAAATAATTTATGTTACATTAGTTAATATTGTCTCCCTGTCTAAAGCTAAAGGAAGCATGTATTTTGACACGTCATACTCTCTAATTAAGTTTACTTGGGGCAGGAAAAATGCTGTAAGAAATGCTGGACTTACTCTTCTCTACCACCATACATATTCTACAGCGGGGACTAATTTGCTTTTCTTTTGCTAGCTAAGCAGGACTTAGGATTCGCTGTCACCATTGCAGAAACAGGAAATTGAGAGGGGCCTTTAAAGGTGGTGAATAAGGAGCAACTATTAAAGTTTAATTGATGATTAATTTAACATTTAGTGATTTAATTATTTAATTGGATGTTAGGTATTGTCTGGGGATTGGATATTAATTTTTCAGATTAATTCTGAAGTTAAACAGGTATTTATAGGTAGAGTGATGCAGTAACCTTCAAAGAATAACCACGAACAAACATTAGACATAAGTCATGGTTAGCAATTACATGCTGGTTTTGTTTTCCCTTGCCTGCTCCAGTTGGAGAAGACTAGTTTTGGAAGAAAAAAGCCTTTCCCTTTGGTAGTGAATACATTTTCAGTTAGTAATTCAAAGGGTCCAGGGTATCCTCCTTTAATAAAAGATTGCAAATCTCTATTATCTTGATGGATATAATTGAATCAAGTTTTAGAGACTGCCGGCACGGCAAGAATGTTTCAGCAATGTTGCTACCCATGTACAAAAAGAACAACTGAAATTATGTAAAGCTACATGGTGAACTTGAAGCAACAATGAATTAGGGAAATTGTTCTTTGTTACTTAGCTTTACCTCCGAAAGCCTCACAACAAGCTGAAATCACACCATATTATTCACATTCTGCTACTTAATAATGTCCCGGCTCTTTCATAATTGAAATAACAGAACCTGGATTTGGCAAAGACTGGTCAGCCTTTACAGCATTCCCCACTAGTGCCAGGGAGGATCTTGAAGTTTATTTCAAGTGTTTCCTCCTATTTCTTTTAAACACATCCATGTTGTGATTGGGTTTCTTCCCATGGGAGAAAAGTTACCTCTTAGGTGGACCAGACGAGAAATTTCAGCAACTCGGTCTCGTGGGCACATGTAGGTGTCAGGTCGATGACTCCTAGACTAGGTGACAGAAATGTTTCTAGTATTGAACTAGCCTACTTCCTACTTCTCTAGGATCATTCGGACAAAATTCACAGTGCTGCTTTCAGTTTTGCAAAACCACACCTGTATTCTCTTGAAAGTATTTGGAACACTTTCAACCTCAGTAATTGGACAAGAATTTTGGTTGTTCTTGAACGGGCGTTCACTTAAAAAGAGGTTCAGCCTTTTGCCTTGGATGTGAGAAAGCTCTTGGGACTGATCTTGATGGGTAGGTTGTATGTCCTTGAGTCTTGAGAGAGTGGTGGCCTTCTTGACTCAAGTTCTTTTGTCCCACCACTTACCAACTCTTCTTTGAACTGGAGTGATGGCTATTTAGCAGAGAACACTGCATGTTTCACCTGTTAGTGTACAGTATCTTTTCACAGATCAACTGAGAATTAGATCCGTCTTCTTTTTTTTTTTTTTTGTTGCATGTTGGGGTGATACAATGTTAAAGCTAAAGTAATTCTACTAGCATCAGTACTGCTGAAGCTAAAAAGTAACCAACCAAAAAAAAAAAAAACCCAGAGAAAAAGAGGAAAAGGTTAATATCCCAGATATTGATGAATATAGAGCTGGGAATTTTTAAAAATTATATATTGCTAAATGTGACCTAGTTGGTATAGCACAGGACTGGGAGGAAGATCTGGAATCTAGCACTAAGTATGTCATTAGGCAGACAATTTAATTCACCTCATTTCTCTGTAATATGGGGATAACAATACTCATTCTTATGAATTGCTTTGTGTTGTGCACCTGAAAGATGATGAGTATTATAGCTACTAATTAAGCATTATTTTAATCTTCAAATTTCCTTTTCCTTTTATACTTTAATAAGTGTTGATGCTCCCTAATGCCAGGGAGGAAAAAAAGCGTGATTGTGGAGCAGGTGCTAAGAAATTTTCCCAGAAGATTTTTAATATTAAATTGGATTGAGTCATCTGTTTCAGATAAAGGGACAATGCAAGAAATAATATGCAAAAGTAGAAATTTTGAATAAAATATATTCAAAGTAAAATCAAAGCAGCTGACACATCTGTGCCTTCAAACTGGTTCCCACCTTCCCTGTACTCTCAGTCCAGAAGCTGGAGATCATAGAGTGTTTTGAGTTGGGAGGGACCCTAAAAATCATCTAGTTCCAACCCCCCTGCCAAGGGCAGGGACACCTTCCGCTAGACCAGGTTGCTCAAAACTCTCATCTAGCCTGGCCTTGAACACTTCAAGGGATGAGGCATCCACAACTTTTCTAAGCAACCTCTTCTTCCTAATATCTGACCTAAATCTGTCCTCTTTCGGTTTGAAACCATTACCCCTCATCCCATCACCACACTCCCTCCCCATCTTTCCTGTAGCCCCCTTCTGGCACTGGGAGGCCGCTGTAAGGTCTCCCTGGAGCCTTCTTTTCTCCAGACTGAGTAACCCCACCTCTCTCAGCCTGTCCTCATAGTGCAGTTGCTTCAACCCACTCATCATCTTTGTAGGCCTCCTCTGGACGTGCTTCAACAGGTCCGTGTTCTCTTTATGCTGGGGACCCCACAGCTGAACAGAGCCCTCCAGGTGGGGTCTCACGAGAGCAGAGTACAGGGACAGAATCATCTCCCTTGACCTGCTGGCCATGCTCCTTCTCTTGATGTACCCCCGGGATGTGATTTGCTTTCCGAGCTACAAGTGTACATTGCTGTCGTATATTCAGTTTTTCATCCACTACCACCACCAAGTCCTTCTCCTAGGGCTGCTCTCAATCCAGGCATTGCCCAGCCTATATCTGTGCTTGGGACTGCCCTGACCCAGGGGCAGGACCCTACACTCGGCCTTGTTGAACCTCATGAGGTTTGCATGGGCCCCCTCTCCAGCCTGCCAAGGTCCTTCTGGATGACATCTCTTCCCTCCAGCACGGCGACCACCACCGCCGCAGCTCGGTGTCATCGGCAGACTCGCTGAGGGTGCCCTCAGTCCCACTGTCAGTGTCACCAACAAAGATGTTAAAGAGCACAGCGTATTGTGATTTCTCTGCAGAGGCAGTGAGGGAGTAAATGCAACAGTATGTCTTAAAAAATGGTTACAGCAGTAAGTTAGAGATTGTTACTGAAGCTCTTTCTTCCTCAGCTCTCCTGCCAAGAGCTGAGGCCTCTCCCTCTGCACTGCCAGCCCGACGGAGGCAAGTGCTGGGCAGTAGTGAGGTGGCTGGTACAGTAATTGAATTCTGGGCTGAAGCCTGCAGTGCAGCTGGGCGTGATACTGGCACTGCTAATTGTGATATGTTTCACTGGATTTATCACTGTAAAGCACTTAGTAATATCCTGCTCCTCTCCGTAAACCTCCTGAAGTCAACTACATGTCAGTGAATCTTAATAGTGTCTTTTCCAAAACCATCTCTCTTCACAGTTGTCAGAGATTAAGGGCTGTTCTCCAAACCCTAGACTTTGGCAGTAGAAGTTTGCGCCTAAAATTAAAACAGTAGATCTAAAGCAAATTCCTGACTCCAGTGAAACCAGGAATTTCATCCACTGATTTTTTTAAGAGATCGTATGTCATGTCAGCCTTTTCTTCTCATAAGAGGAAGACTGCAGTCTGTCTTTCCTGTCATCTCTTCTAAAAAGCATAAGAAGGCAAAATGGAACTTTTCTTGCTTCCCAACTTCTAATGCCCTAACTGGCATAATTACCTAACTGCAGTTGTCCATAAAATGGAAATTACAGTTTCCAGTTTCATTTGCAGAGGAACTTGTGCTGCAGCATAAGTTTCTAGTGCTGTTTCCTACTCTTATTTCCTATGCACAAATTATTGCAGGATAAAATTTACAACTGCAGTTTTCTAATGAGAATGTAAGAGATACAACCAAGATACTCCAGGCTGTATCAGTTGTTCAACAAACTTGGACACATAAACGATGAGGAGTAGCTTAAAATATGTATATCTGCCTTGGGGTGACTGGAAGTGGATTTGTTTAAAAAGCAAACAAAGATATTTAAGGTGATTGAAATAATTAACAAAGCTGAAAGGGATTTTATAAGTGCAGTGTTGGAAAAAAAAAAAATCAGCAGATCGTTGGAGGCCTTTGAATTTTAGAAGGCATGATTGTATGGCAGGTGTTAGCTTCCCTGACTCACACCGCTGAAATGATGAGATTTGTACCTCTAGTTGCAGCAGAGGTAGAATGTGTCTCACTTTGTATAACATGTAGGTCATAAACTGCCAATACATAAAAATATGCATTTCATGAACTTCATCCACCAGCAGGCATCTTGTCATCTAGGCTTACTCTGCAGGGAATGAAGAGAAGCATCTCCAGAAGGGGGTTCATACTAAAATAGGTGTCTAAAATAAGTGGGACAACTTATCCCTCAGAGATGTCTGATCTTCCTCATTTGCTGTAGAGGTTCCTGATTATTGACCTATGTTCCACCCTTTTAGAGTAAATGCTGAAATGAATACAAACATAAGGTGAGATGATGTTTGTGCTATTCTTTGGTTTACATATTGTTGCTCAAATTAGTTAGGCATTGAATTAACTTTTTTTCTTCTTTATCAAAAGCTACTGTGAGTGAATGCTAGGATGAGGTGCTAATGAGCAGTACAGTGTATGCTCAGGGTTCACAGGCTTCCAGTGGTACAAATGACCTTGTGAATGTCAGAAGAATAATGTCTAAAGACAGGAATCACAGGAATGAATTATGGCCACAAAGGATCTTTTTAAGAGGGAGGGGGGAAAGAAAGCTTTATTCTGAAAATTCACTATTTTATCAGAGTGCTTTAAACATGTATATTGTTTGCACACAAGGAATTCAAAATAATAATTTGTGAGCACGGGCTATAAATGATATGGTTCAGAATGCTTGCATATGACTATTCCATATCACAGTGTGTTAGATATGCCACAATACCTTTCCTAGGTTTATCATCATAACCCATGTGCTTGCTCCCAAATATATTTTATATTTTTTCAAACTTGGCCAAAAGTGAGTAGTGAAAATGAAGGCATAACTACCAGTAGAAATATTGCTTTATAAGCAGACTCTTAGCGTAAAAAACCAGGATGTGCTGTAGTGGTTAGGGCTTTATGAACAGGTCACATCAACCAATGGCTTAAGAAATGCTGTGTTAGAGCAGGCACTAGGGATATTGCTGCTGGTTCGCTGTGTGGGACTGGTGTTGTTACTTAGCCTCTCTGCACTTACATTTTCCTCTCTGGGATTAACAAATATCTACCCACCTTTAAAAAGTACCTTCTGTTCTTCAGAGAACTGCTGATTAAATACAGAGTAATATTACCGTCATCATCAGGTTATCCTGTTAATCTAACATGCACCCTATGGGTATGTCGAATATGTTCCATACCACTTGATCACTATAGTTAGATTAACAAAGGATATTAGAGGGATTAGCTCTTAAGTAATGGCTGCAGCTGCCCACCATGTGTGTTTACTACAGCCCCAAACCAGGATTTGAAATCCTCTTGTCTATGGTGAACAGAAGGAATGAGCTTGACTTTTGCAGAACCAATATTCCATTGAAAGGAACATCTGTACCAAGTCATTACCAGTAAAAAGTCTTTAACACAACCTGTTCCACAGCTGGCACTGGGGAAGACAACTTCAATGCTAAGACAGCTTCAAATCTCTGCCTACCACACCAGTTGTGCAGAGCTGTTGTAAGGTTAAAACTGTCTCATGTCCCACTACGCTCTAACAGCCGCAGCTCACAAAGTCATGTCAGACTACTTTATAAAATAGTAGCTGGAGACAAGGCCCTCCCCAGCGTAAAGCAACTTCAGAGCTGGCCCTGCTATGAGCTAGAGGTGGGAGCACATGACCTCCACAGGCTAGTTGCAACCTAAATTATTCAATTACTCTACAAAGTCAGGTGTGACCCCAGTGGCATGGAGCTCATCATGAATCAAAATTCGTCCCCTGGCTACTGAGGACAAACTTGCTTAGCTGTCTCAGAGTAAGCTCTGTGTTGCTACAGCAACACCTTTATTGGTGCCCTAACTGGTTTCAGGGTAGTTCTGGGAAGACTGTAGGATTTGCTGGCACATTTCTCACGGGATACAGGTATACCTTCACAATCCTGCTATTGGCAGTGCTGTTCACTGGCTTTGTTTTGTCTATTTCATTTCAGTGGCACTTGGAGAATCTCTGAGCTGTAATAGATGTTGGAATTATTTTTCACAAAGGATGGCTGAAATGGGGCCTGAGGGAGGAGAGAGTACCGAAAACACTCCATCACCTACATACGTTGCAATTAAGAGTCTTTCGTTGGAGTGTACAGGGAGAATATATGCTTGCAAATGCTTCTCTTAGCAGTTTGAGATGCTGCAACTTGCAGTTTTCTGGCTGGAGATGGATATGGAAAACGAAGACCAAGCACAAAGTGTGTTGTTTGGGTTTTCTTTAGCAGTTCGCTGTTGTCTTTTTTGTTCTTCAATACATTTATATAGCAGTTTGTAGTATTGAAGTACAGATTTCTAGGAGTCCGAATTTCCATTTTCAGCTGTAGCCTTTTCAAATCTTGTGCTAAGCAATCAGACTGGATCACTGTTTGTGGGGAAAAACTACAGCTGCTTTCCTTGGTCAGACATGCATCGTTCAGAAGCATGTTAGAATATTATCACTTCCAGGTACCAGATGTTGGGAGTGCTCTATAGGCTATTCCCACACCTCTCACTCTGACCTTTGTAAGCTGTAAGCAGATACTAGCCAAGAAATTGTTATCTGGTCTCATTAACAGTGGCATTGAAGTCGTAAGTCTTCAAAAGGGAGCAACATTTATAAGGATGGGGAAATCTATAAACAGTGTATAGGAGGTAACTTGAAAACTCTTATCACAGTGGGTCCTGCTTTTTTCCATTTCAGTTTTGGAGCTTAGTCTTTTTTGGCCCTGGAAAGACAATTAGTTCTTGTTCTTACTGCCTATATAATGAGAGAGAGAAGCAGGATGATACTGCATGTTTTTCATACACACTGACTGCACAGGAGAAAAAAAAAAAGGTTATATAACTTATCCATATAAAAAGGCATCCTTTTAACTTTTTTTTTTCAGAATTAAATAGAACTGGAACTAGCTTAGTGTGTTGGAATTTCATGTTCATGACTATACATAATACGAGAATCAGTGTCTTGAATATGCCCTGTGCTTTGACACTCAGCATTTCTCTCTGCATTTATAACTGAGGAGAAACCCGTTATAAAACAGTAGCTGGTTTATACATCTTGAGAGGAACAGAACAGGACAGGACACGCATGGGAGACACAGGTGTATTGTGCTGTGTGGGAAGAGGAGAAAGGCCCTGGTAGGAGTATCAGAAAACCCCTGGAGAAATGAGTATGCTCACAGTGAGGTTGCTGCTCACCTGCAAGTACCTCTGAGCAGCTCCTCTGGGAAGGCATCTTTGCCACGTGTGCCGGGGCAGCGAGCTTCCTTCTGCCTCCCTCGGGGCTCTGCATAAAATTGAAATCTGTAGTTGCTACCTGCTGGTTTGTGCTGGGGTTTAAATTGATCCTGAAGGTCAATAGCAGCTCTTTTTTTAGAAAACTTACCATGAAGTAGCATTTATACAGTTATTAAAACATGTTTTTACAAAGCCACACTAGTCTAGTAACTGCTTAGTAATGTCACCATGTACTGGGTACTGCTAAAAAGAGCTGTGCCTGCAATACCGAGTTGGTTGGTTAAAGGCAGTTTATTCAGCAAGGGGTGGCAAGGAAGTCTTTCATCTCTTATTGCCTTCAATTTTTTTACTACATCAGTCTCTGGATGCAGCCTGTCTCTATAACTAAGACCAGGCTGCAGTGGTCATTTAGCTTTCCTCTAACATAATTAGGGCTATCAGTAGGCTCTGCCACATTCCTTATCTGTTTATTTGAAGCAAATCTTCTCTCTTCTGCTCATGAGAGAGGCCCCTTTCACTCATTATTTACAGCTTCTTGTTATCTTTAGGATTCCCATCTGCATGGTGCCTCAGTGAAACCTCAAGGCCGTGCACTGACCATATTTCTCTCAGCATTCATGTTCAGCAAATGTCATGTTCACACTAGCACTTAATTACCTTCCTCCTTTCTCTCTGTGTCTGCTTTAAGGGCAAGAACATGGTCAAGTCATCCTTCAGTACATTTACTATTGTACAGTAGTCATCATTAAATGGTGTACAGTAATAAAATTTAAAAAAAAAGACCATCCTTCCAATGCAAGAATAAAAGAATTGATACACTGGATCAGACCAAAGTGAGCGTCAGAAGTACTGCAGTAATGATGGTCATTTATTAAATATTGGTCATTTATTAATGTCTCCACTGGCTTTGAAGGCTGAAAGAGTAAGATCCAGTTGAAGACAGAGTCCTTTCTTCATCAATTTATAAAATGCTGTAATCCAAGCATTTTCTTCATTCTGAAATAGTAGAATGGAAAACATGCTGAACTGGGATAATTTCCCATGGAGCTGGAGGGTCTGCAGATGCTGCGCAGCCACTAATGAATTAATCTAAAACACGTGGATTTATTTCAAAGCAAAGGCATCCTGTATCGTGCAAACTACAGAAGGGGATATGGAAGGTGAAGAACAGACTTCTCAGAAGACACTTTTAAAGTACAACTTGAAGTATCCAGAGCTTAACATTTGGAGATACTGAGTACTAGTGACTGATCTCTGTGCTGCAGGATTTTATATTAGGGTATTTGGGGCTAAGCTGTCCCATTTTGGTTACCTAAAGCCAATGATACATTCAAGCATGTTGGTCTCTATGTTTTCCCCAAGCCCTTGTAGTGAGTCACTGAGAAGAATGAGTAGCGCTTCTCAGCAGTCACGGTTCCCAGCTCAAATGCCAGACCACACCACTTTTGAGTCAAAATAGGCATTTCTTAATCTCTCTTTGCTAATGGCCATAGCTCTGAAGCAAATAATTCAATAGTAAAGATGGAAATGGCAGCCAGGAAATGCTAACTGTCTCCACATGCTTTGACAATAGAGCGTGATTAACCTTTTCCTACTTAGTCCATATCTGTTAGTCAAGCTTTAGTTTTAGAAATGGGCATTTTTCATAACTGTATGTAGGAGCCGCGTCTTTCTTGGATTTTTGCTCTAAACATCCATGTTACCTTTTTAGGGTTTTGTCTATGTGTTTTCTCTTTTGCTTCCGAAGTAGAGCTCAGGAGATAAATGCAAAAGATCAACCATTCTCTTCCAGTGGGTAGAAGACAAAACATTTATCTTCCAAGAGGCTGAGCATAAGTATCTATGTATATGTATATATGTGTATGTGTGTATTCCTCGAAGAGATGCAGAATATCTACTTCCTGATCAAATTATCTTTCTTCTCCTGATACTTTTTAGGTACTGTAACAATACAATGCAATATATGTGTGTACTGTTGCTATTGTGTATTTTATTTATTTTTATGTTCATTTTGCTGCTTTGTTTTCTCCACATGAACTTCAGCACCTAAATATGACCACAGGCTTCCTGTCTGATATTTTTCCCTATACCTGAGGACATTTCCTGGCTAGGTTGTCCATTCTTCTCAAGCGGTTCTGAAATGCCTCTCCTGTAGGTTCGACCTGATGGGAGGATGTGCCTTCTTGATAAAAGTTATCTGCTCTTCGTACTTCCTGACCTTTTCTACATTTAGTAACAGAGTGCCCTGTGCGTGTGTATCAGTCACTCTTCTTGTTCTAAGAAGTCTTGGCTTGGCAGCTGTTGTTCAGCTGCGAGGCTGACATCTCCTCTTCCTGGGGCAATAGAGGAATGAGTCTGATTATGATAGAGCTCTTGTGGGGGTCTGACTTTTCCGTGGCTGTGAACTGTTCAGGAAAAGTAGTTGCTAGGAGAATGCTGCATAGTATTTAGGGCAAGGGTGCTGGTTCTGCCTTCGTTAATAAAGCTGGTTTATTTTGTTATTCGGGGAACAGAGATCGAACCATCTACTGGTGCAAGCTGCGCAGGATGTTTCACCGCCTGACCTTCTTTCACTGTTAAACTGTTCCAAAATGTTCCGCTAGCATCAGGTGGTCTCTCTGCTGAGCTGGCTGTGTAAATTAATTCATATCTGTCCCGACAGCTTTAACTCTTCTTGTGTCTCTCCATTATTTCTTTATAGACTGAGCCAGGTGGTTCAATGGCCAAAGAAAGGCTTTCTTCCAGGAAAGCCTTTCCCCAGGATACTTGGGATGCCATATGCTGAGCTGACAGTCGCAGGGCTGTAGGACTTATCCTTAGACACAGCCCATGAAGAGTAGGTAGGGGGCATTGTCACCCTTTCGCTGATGACTCAGTAGAGCCGAATTTCTCCTCTTCAGCCTCTGTTTACCAAACAGCTATTTAGGCCAAGCTCCCCACATTCACATTGACAGGCCTGTTAGGTTTTCCATCACAAGACTAACTTGTACTTTTGGGACTCCAGATCAGTCAACAGTCATCAGGTAGTGATTGTGTCAGTTGTGTACGAATCAGCAGCACAAGAGGGATCCTTGCTTACCTCTGTCCAAAAGCTGCCAAGAAGAATAACATATTTTCAAGCCTTTCTAACAGTTGCTGCCCAGAAAAGAGAGCTGCAGTCAGCAGTGATGGCAGCTAGCAGGAGCTGCAGGGAACACGGTGAACTGAAGGAGGCTGGAAGGAGCCAAGAAGGTATGAGGGTGAGTTATGCTTTGGGCACTAAAATGTTTTGCTGCAGCTTTGGGTGTTGGCCTCTGTATTATCTCTCTTTATGATCCGGTATATTCTCCCATAGGTTCATTTTTCTGTGCTTGAAATATGCTGCAAGTGTGAAGTGGCAAGTTCTGTGTACTGTGGTGATTACACAACTACTCATGCAGAGAGATCTGTGCCTTACACTTGATAATATCACATCATTAACTGTACTAATGTTGTGGAGTGTCTGCCAACAAGCAGTCTAAAATCTCACACTAAATAATCCTGGCAGATGAAAAATCTTGGATGACAGATCTCCAAGTACTTACTTGGCTATGTTACAGAAGCAAGACAGCCACAGGATGATTCACTGCCTTAGAGTGTGGGCTAGCTGGCCTAATGGCTTCTTTTGGAGAAAAGGCAGTTTTTCCAGAGAGCAATCTTGTCTGGAGAAGATGGCTAATTTACACAAGCTTATTGCAAGAGACCACCCAGTCCTGTCTTTGTGGTGCTTGTATAGCAGTCAAAATGCTTGCTGTAGCGATGCCATCACTGTAGGCCGTTGCAGTCCCCAGGGCAGGAATGTTTAGTGATGGCCTCGTACCTTCCGCTATAGTTCAGAGCCTGTCTGCAGCCAGAAAATTGGTTTGTAGCAAAATGTGTTTGTAGCAAAACCACTGCTGTCACCCAAGAAGGTGGGTGAGGAGGTGGCAACTTATTACAGGTCACAGCGTGAGGTGGAAGTTCCCTCTGGTGGAGGAACAGCCCCACTGCAGAAAAGAGCGATGCGGTGGTGTGTGTGGGTGCTCACTCTGGAAGATAATTTTTAGAGGTACTGAACTTTAAGTACATGTGTGTCTATACCTGCAGCTTAGCTGAAGCCTATGGGTGCTCTTGGTTTGCTGGGGACCAGATCCAGAAAGCTTAAATACTAAAAGATGATCCCATTACGGAGGACTTTGATCTGAGCAGAAGAAAGGTGAGGGCTGGATATTGTGTGATGATCGTTCCTGTGTGAAAATGGAGAAGAGTGTGAGGATGGCTGTGGCCACCTGGGACTGGAGAGGTCTGTGATCAGCTTGTAGCTTCACTGCTTCTAGCTTGAAATATTCAGTCTCTCTCTAGAAGAGTTCCTCACGGGTTACTCATTTTACATTAGGGAATTTCAGCCTCTTTCAGCTAAGCTGTGTCAGAATGATGGGGGAAATCTGCTGCAGATACACGGTCCTAGAAAAGAACAATGTGTCAGGCATGGAGACAGGGATCCTGCAGTGCAGCCCCGGTGGCTGGAGCCCCAGCCTGAAACCAGGCCAACTGCTCCATGGAGCAGCCTCCAAGTGAAGCTCGGCCTGGTCTCATGGTGGCAAACTTGAGTCCTAAGGATTTCCACAAGACTAAAACACATCATGAATTCCCGTGGGCACGTGTGCTTCTGAGAGAAGAAAGTAAAACAAACAGTGGAAGATGATTTCTGGCAATTCAATCACGTTTGGCATGTGCCAATGTAGTGAAGGAAAAGAACCTAAAGGAAACTTAGGGAAGAACAGCCTGCAGGTCAAGCCAACATCTGTTGTTTTGTGTGTGGGTAAATGTTCCTCTTGAAAATTGGAACTGACAGTCGTGAATGAAAACTGATGTGGAGGACAGGGTGCCGGCTGTCACCCCTGGCAGCGATGGGCATTCACCTGGATCGTGTTGGTTGTGTCTGGAAACCTCGGGGCGTGGACAGGGATGCGCCTTTCCCTGTGTACCCACGAAGCCCAAGGACACCAAGCCTTAG